>NW_020897737.1:2384591-2610215 GCF_003984885.1 Neopelma chrysocephalum | reverse complement strand
TTCCCCTTCCCCTTCCCCTTCCCCTTCCCCTTCCCCTTCCCCTTCCCTTCCCAAACCTTCCCTTCCCTTCCCAAACCTTCCCTTCCCTTCCCAAACCTTCCCTTCCCAAACCTTCCCTTCCCTTCCCAAACCTTCCCTTCTTTGAAAGTATTTGAGATTGATCTTGCTATTGCCAAATCTTCCAGTTTCTCATATCTGCAGCATATCCCAGTTCCTGGGGTCTCTAAACTGTCATGCTTGGAGGAACCTTGCAGCAAGTTTATGAAAATAAAACCTTTCCAATGGCGGTTTATTTTTTGTCCTTGGTATAGTACAGAAATGCCTGAACAGCATCAGCTCACTTAGCCTCCAGAAAGCTGAACACATGCTTCAAGGTGGAGACAGTGCACAGAAATCTGATGTATTAAACCTGACACATGAAGGACAAATATAAATTTGCCAGCCATAATTACTGCTGAGTCACGTGCCACCTGGTTCAGTGATGTCCCTTTGACCCAGCAGGTGCTTCTGACTCAGTGCAGCTTTCATGGTCCAAATTTCTGTTCCAACAGGGAAGACAAGTTAGTGGTTTTGTGACTGCAGGAGTACCTCTTTAAATCAGCTTTCCCTCTATGCAGCTGGCAGTGTGCAGGTGTCTCCTTCCAAAGCATGATGTAGTCCCTTGGGACGGGAATGTCAGTGGCTCCAGCATTGTGTTGGGACAGACGTGTCAGCGCCCAGCAATCACACTACTGCCCTGAGCACCTGCCATGGGAAGGTGCTCCCTGCATTGCCCTGGGGGAGCATCTTTTCTGCAGCACTTTCCCAAAAGCCAAACTGGAAAGCTGCTTGTTCCTGGGAAAGTCCTGCTGCACTCTCCTCTCCATCTCTCAGCCCCACTGTGCACCACTCAGAATCACTGAACCACAGATAGACTGAGGCTGAAAGGAACTTCTGGAGATTACCTGGTCCAACCCCCCTGGTCAAGCAGGGCCACCTAGAGCTGGTTGCCCCAGACTGTGGCCAGATAGCTTTTGAGTATCTCCAAGGGTGGAGATTCCACGACCTCCCTGGACAGCCTGTGCCAGGGCTTGGTCACCCTCAAAATGAAAAAGTGCTTCGTGATGTTCTAAGGGAAACTCCTGTGTTTCAGTTTGTGCCTGTTGCCTCTGGTCCTGCCACTGGGCACCACTTTAAAGATCCTGGCTCCATCCTCTCCACTCTCCCTTCAGGTATTTGTGTGCACCGATGAGATTCCCCGAGCCTTTCCTTCTCCCAGCTGAACTGTTTCCGCCTTTCCTCACAGGAGAGATGTTCTGGTCCATCATCTTTGTGGCTCGTGGTCAACTTGGTGTCCACCAGGACACCCCAGGTCCTTTCCTGCCAAGCTGCTTCCCAGCTGGGCAGCCTTCAGCATGTATTGGTGCCTGGAGTTGTCCCCAGGTGCAGGGCTTTGCAATTCCCCTTGCTGAACTTCATGAGGCTCCTGTCAGCCCATTCCTCCCAAGTGTTGATGTCCCTCTGGATGGCAGCACAGCCCTCTGATGTATCAGCCGCTCCTGCTGGTTTTGTGCAATCTGGAAACTTCTGCAGGTATGCTCTGCCTATCATCCAGACCATTAATGAAGAGGTTGAGCAGGACTGGACCCAGTACTGACCTCTGGAACACACCACTATTCACCGGCCTCCAGCAGGACTTTGTGCTGTTGATGTCCACTATCTAGGCCTGGCCATTCAGCCAGTTTCCAATCCACTGTCTGCTCATCCAGCCCCCGCATCAAGCAGTGTGTCCTTGAGGATCTTACAGGAGACAGCGACAAAGGCCTTCCTCAAGTTCACATAAACAATATCCACCACTCTACTCTCATCTACCAGGTTCTTGTCGCATACAGGAGGTCAGCTTCCCACAGGGAAGGCAAACTGACAATGGATTGAGAGTCTCAGAAAGTCTAAATTAAAATTATATGAGGGAAAAATGGAACTTACTCTAGGGATCTGTCTTGCATCAGAGCTCCTGAGATTTACTATACCTTAACCTCCACAGCTATCACACATGTGGTGCACCCATGTATTTACTTTTGTAGTAAGATCATAGCAAGAATGCAGACTCATGCTAGCATTCTTGGGCTCAAAGTGCATGATTTTCCTATGGGAAAAAATATTTTAAAGAATTTTTCTTGTCATTAAATATCCCATTTAACTGATTATTTAGTATCACTTTCAATCAAAACATTATATTTGCCAGCAAAGCAAAGAAAAATGAGCTGGTTTGAGTACACAGAGCTAAACAAAACAAACAAGAGAGCCCTTGCTTTACAGTAAATTTTAAAACCCATGCATTTTGTTTTCCCAGCAATCAATACACCAATGATAACAAGAGGAAAAGGGCACCAATTAAACATAATTGCCAGCCCTGCTTCCCCCAAAACCCGAAACAAAAAGCACTCAGTGTCAGTCTAATAAAATATTTGTTCCTTTCCTAGTCAAGTGCCTTATTAAACAGCCCTTAAAGCATCTCAGTTCTTACAAAGGATTTCCAAGTTTGATATCAGTGAAACGACTTCAAAGCCTCATTAGTTTCCCAGTGGAGGTTTGTTCACTGCTCTGAGACACTAGGCTCACTATTTTGTCCTGACTCTTGCCACTGATCCCAGGCACAGATATTTTTACTGCACTCACTTGATCTTTTCCAACATCTAGATGAGAATTGGTATCAGTGTGGCAAAGGCTGCCATCCATTGCCCATCTCTTCTTATGTGAATCTGTCTTGCTCCTGGTACAAAAGACAGGGACCCTGCCATGGACTAGTTACCAAGTCTCAGCTGATAGATTAGTGAGGTAAAATTAAAAATCAGTTCTTAAGCTGCTACGGCACTTTTGCAGGCAAAACATCTGTCTTTTCCCCATTATACCAACATGGTTTTGACTACTTTGTCTGTCTCCCAGCTAGCTGCAATAGTGAAGCACACCAGACTTGAGGAGTAAACCAGCCTCACCAGCTCAAACCCCATAAATGAAACAAGGTGCCACCAGTACCACATATGCCCTCAGTGACCCAGGCCTTCAGACTCACTGCAAACCCTTCCCATACACTCCTTACAGCACCCCAGCTCCAGTTAAAAAACACTTTTTGTTGGTGCAGACAGGGCCAGAATAGGGTTAAACTCAGCAATGCTAAGGGGACTCCCCTTAAGCTTGTCTTGCTTTCTGGACCTTCTTGAGAGAGAAAGGAAGAACAAGCAGAAACCAGTTTTATTATATTTTAAAGCCATGGGGGTTAGAATAGCAAATTCCAACACTTCCGTAACTCATCTTAAATCAACTGAAAGCCACATTTCACATAACCTCTCATCGTCCTAATATAGCCTGGTTTAAATAAATAAATAATGAGAAGAAAAGCAAAACCAAGTGAAAAACTGAACCTTCCAGCTTGTAGATCCTTTCTGGTGATTTATGAACACTCCTATCTAAGAACACAAGTAAGGACGTGCATGTGATGAACCACACATACATGTGTCACCCAGCTTGCCATGGTGGGCCGAAAGGGCAAACCCTTTCTCCTGCCCATAGCTCTGATGACTCTCTTAGCACAGATATTGTCCCAAATGACAAGATTTAGGGATGGGCCAAAGAGCTGGGGATCAACAACACACTCATGAGCTTATTTTCCCTTGTGGGACAGGGTCTCACTTGGGAGCACAGGCAAAGATGAAGGTGCAGGAGTATTGTGGTGCTGCCTGAGGAGCGAAAGAGTAGAGGAGTCTTCCCCTCCCCCTGTACAAGTGGTGTACAGGTTATTTAATACTTCATCTTTCCCCACTAGCATAAGTAACCAAATGCTGCATCACCTTGCCACTTCAAGATCAAGTCTATGCTCATAGTTTCAGATTTATTAGACTGAATCTCCTCCTCTCCCACTCCATCACTTCGATAAACCAAGTCCAACATTTAATCAGCTACATGACGGCTCTAACTCTCAGCAGAAAGTACGCGCATGGCAGATTTCAAGTACTATGCACCACCCTATCTCTAATGTGTGGATGGAAAAAACCTTCAAGAAAAAACGTCCCTCATTTTTATCCTTGCAAAATATTTAAGCAGCTGCAAGGATTTTGTTTAAAAGAAACCGAAAAATGTAAGACTCCTGTGATGTGAGAAAAAATGCAGCATTTTTTTCTTTGAATCTCACATCCTTTTACACACGCTTTCATCATAGCGTTTGTACCAAGTGTTTCCTGGTTTGACTTTGAGGGGCAGAGAATTGACCTCTTCTCTCCGTTGTGCTGTGATGCACGAGATGTCAGATGAATTCTGACTGAATTCAAAATAACACCCAGCATGAGAGGCAGCATGACAGTGCTGATGGATGTAATGAGAAAACCTCACAACCTTTCAACGTGTTTTCACCCACAAAGACCAATTTTGTCTTCCTAGAAGCCCCTCAACTGAACTGTGAAATATGCCTCTGACAGATGACTCTGACCACAAATAATATGTAAATAACAGAAAATACTGAAAATACGTCATGTTACATCTCAGTGCCACTGAGGTTACTGCTGTTCAGTCAACCAGTCCAAGTTATCATAGAATCACAGAATCACAGAAAATACTGAGTTGGAAAGCACCCATCAGGATCATCAAGTCCAACTCCTGGCCCAGGACACCCCAAGAATCACATCATGTGCCTGAGAGCATTGTCCAAACGCTTCATGAACTCTGTCAGGTTTGGTGCTGTGACCTTTTCCCTGAGGGGCCTGTTACAGTGCCCAACCACCCTCTGGGTGAAGAACCTTTTCCTAATATCCAACCTAAACCTCCCTTGACTCAGCTTCATGCCATTCCCTTGAGTCCTGTCAGTGGTCACAAGAATGAAGAGATCAGAACCTGCTCCTCCGCTTCCACTTGTGAGGATGTTGTAGACTGCAATGAGGTCTCCCCTCAGCCTCCTCTTCTCCAGGCTGAACAGGCCAAGTGACCTCAGCTGCTCCTCATAAGGCTTCACCTCCAGACCCTGCACCATCCCTTCGGACACTCTCTAATAGCTTCATATCTTTCCTATATTGTGGTGCCCAAAACTGCACACAATATTAAAGGTGAGGCCACCTCAGTGCAGAGCAGAGCAGGAAAATCCCTTCCCTTAACCAGCTGGCGATACTTTGCCTGATGCCCCTCAGGACACAGTTGGCCCTCCTGGCTGCCAGGGCACTGCTGATTCATATTCAACTTGCTGTCAACCAGGACCCCCAGGTGCCTTTCTGTGGCACTGCATTCCAGCATCTCATTCCCCAGTCTATGCATACATCCAGGGTTGCCCCATCCCAGGTCTGGAATCCAGCACTTGCCTTTGTCAAACTTCATATGGTTGGTGATTGCCCATCTCTCTAATTTGTGGAGATCTTTCAGCAATTACAGATTCCAATAAATTGCATTACCTGTAATGCCTACAAACGCCCCATATGCACATGCATAAATGCAAGCACTTCTTCTCTAATGCCTTTTGCCTCATCCATTTGACTGTGATGTCTTATGGGCAGCAATCATTTTGGCACATGACTAGCACAAAGCACAGATCTCAGGTTGGATTCTAGTTACTGCCGCAATCACTCATGAGGATGAGTGGGCTCACATCCATGCACATCTCCACTGAGGTGGAATGGGGCTGCCTTCCCTTTCAATCCAGCTGCTGGCCACTACTTGTGTTTGCATTTCTCCAGTGTGCCTTTTATTCCCCCTCCGTCATGTTTCTCTGCTGCCGGAGCACATATAGTCCACCTAAGTGTGAATAATAATGTCTAATTTTATTAATTTGATGCTCCATGAACTGCTCTTTTAGCCAGTTAAAGCAGTCTTCTCCAACTGGGTATCCCAGCTTGGAACGACACACTGCTTGCAATGCATGGAGGTCACACTATTCCAAACTATGCCAAGACTACACAAAAAAGTAATAATGCTCTTTGTCATCAGGGATCCAGACTCAGACTACTCAGAGGAAAAGGGCTGTATTTCAGGACATGCAGGCAGGGCAACCAGCAATGTAAGAATAGCGCTGCTATTGAAGGTAAAAGTAAATATTATTTTCCTGATTCTATGAACAAGTCAACGTGAACATATTTCGTAGATGCGTATTGCAAGAGGAAACAAGGTCAGTCCTGCCCACACTTTTCCATCAGACCTTTGGAGACAACATGCATCATGATGAGTTCAATATACCAAATTTTGTTCTCATCACCTCCCCTATCTTAATGATGGCTGCACGGTTCCAGAAGAGGAGTGTGCTGCTGTAGGATATAGAGTTCCTGACATATTTAGTGCAGCATTTTTCACCAGCAATTTCCGCTGCGATGCGGGCTATTACATGTTCAGAAAAACTTTGGGAAACTGCAGGATGCAGAACGACAATTACATCTTTCCCAGAGACTACTACGTTAATGGATCGGCGCCATCCATCACCATAGATCGTAAGTCCTCTGGGGAACATCACCAGGCCACTCCAATAAATCTGACTGGGAGATTTCGTATTTGGCTGTTCAGCTCAGCCTTAGGAAGCAGTTTAGCAACACGCTCCGCAGCATGACTATGGCTCAGCTATCCTGCTGAGATGTTGTTGCTACACGGCCATGAAGCTCTGGATGTAAGAGGTCCTTGCACACAGGGCTGTAGCCTGGCATGAATTCCTCACATGGTCGGTTCTTCAAAGAATTGCATTTTGCTACATGGATTGTAGACAGTGAAAGAAGAAAACTGCATGGCTTCATTCCTTTACCAACAACAACAAAGAAAAGGAAACAAAAAATAAAGAAGAACAAAACTAACAGAAAAAAAAAAACCAAAACCAAAAAACCTGCCAGCAGACTGGTGCAGCTCTGAAGTAAATTGTTTTTGCTGTCAATCTTCTTCATTCTTCAAGCCACCTCAGCAGACAGAGCAGACTGTCTGCCATGAAAATGTAAGGTGATGCTCTATTAGGGAAGAACATACTTCTCACAAGCTCTTCCTTCAGGAAAGCCAAACAAATAACCCACAAATAAAAACCTCCATGGCTGTACCATGTCCTAGCTTATTCTTGTAATAACAGGAGGATAGGACCTGAGGCTGTTTCTCCTTGTCTCCCATGCTAATGCAAATACAGGAGCAGTGTAAGAACAGGCTGAGGGGAAGGTCAGCCCCATCAAAGCCCTTTTAGGAGGCAATTCTGAGAGAGGGGGTCTGAGGGCACTTTTGTCTCTTCTGCTTTGTGTATATTCTGTTTTAGGCAATGATATATTTTCCTGCTACGCTTTTGATGTAGGTGGAGCTAACAATCTCCTTGTACAGTATGGGGGGTGGGGAACTGCCACAGCACTGCTGCTCCCAGGCTTAACCATTTTGAGTTCTCTCTTCCCTTAGGCACCAGCTTTCACCACTCATTCCACCTGTCCAATGCCACGGGCAATGCCTGTGGTTCTTCTCCCTCAGCCTGGGTATACAATGAGATTGCACCAACATCAGTGCTATTCCCACTACGATAGGGTCACCACCAGACATGCCCCCAGGAATGGGGACAGCCTTGGGGTGCCACCCAAGCCTGTCCAACCCTCCCCATCTCCACATGCTAGCTCTTTAACAACTCATCCAAAGGATGGCTGACCCCTTCCAATTGTTTCAGTGTGGGTGCACTGGGTTTGGCCAAAAGAGCAAAGATGGGAGACTGAGGGCTTGAACTACTGCATCACCAAGTACCTGTTGATAACCCAACAGAGCCTGGGAGATTAGCAAACAAGGAGGAAATAGTTTTAACTACGCAGTAATTTCAGGGAATAAAAACTGCCTATAGCCTGTATAAGTCATGAGAAACAGCACGCGCTTATCTTGCCTCAGGCAAATCCATATGTTGGTAGCAAGCTACAAAAATGACACCCTTCCTTGTAGATAGAAACAGTAAGAGCACCCAAGTACAAAATATTCAGTATTTTCTTGGTGGGGTGTTAGAGAAAACAACTATGCTCATTTAAGAGCCTGCTGTTGGCAAAGGAGGAGGGCAGACGCCACCTGCAAAAGCTCTCCTCCATCCCTTCTGGCGGGATGGTCAGCACCTGGTCTCTACACTTGCCCCACGCTCAGGGGGGTGAAGCAATTGCTGAACAGAGGGGCTACTGCACCTTTCGGTTCCTCCTGCGCGCAAAATGTGGGGTTGTGCCACACTGCCCCAAGAAACTCCATGACTCCAGCTGGACTGTCCTGTTCAGGCACTGCACACGCAGGGATGGGTGGTCTGTGAGGCACCAAGGCAGTGCATGCCAGGCCACTGGGCTCCCAGGGGCCACTACTGGCCTGTCTTTGCCCAGGATGGTGGCTGAGGGAAACCAGAAGCATCTGCAATACGAGATGCATAGCAGGAACAAGCCACACCACTACAGGGGTTGCACAAGAAGCCTCGAGAGCTAAGGCGGCAACCAAGAAAAACCTATGTTTTTACTGCCTGTCAGTGGATGTGCTCATGTGCCAAACTGTTGGTTGAGCTGGGTAAACATCTCGGTAGTACAAACCAAACTAGAAGAGACAGCTGTCCCCTGGCAAGCACAAACCCTTTGTGACCCCAACTGAATCCTCCCCCAAAAGGTATCATGGTCCATAGTTAAGAAATCAAGCAGACAGCTGCTGGCCACAGCCACCCTAGGGAGGGTGACCACCAGGGCAAGTGTAGGTGACCATAAACTTTGTCAAGATGTGCTCCACCACAAGAAGGCACCAGAGTTGCCCTAAACTCAACATCAACAATTTTTCCAATGGGAAGGACAGGTCAGGCTGCAACAACCAACTTGCACTTCCATGTCTGACTCATACAATGAAAAGGGCCATCTTCACAGGATGCCTTTCCCAGAAAACACTTCATGCAGGTTAACTTCAGTAATCTCAAGGGATGGCAGCCAGCTGTCAGCTGCTGGGCACAGCACTTGCTTCTGTTTGGACACAGGCCCTTGGCTGGACGTCACTGGTGAGGTCAGTGCCAGCACCCACAGCTTCCTAGGGTACGTGGCCATGGGGAATGGGTCCTGGTACACACCCACCTTGCCACCCCCAGGCATCTTCCATGTCCAGTGGAAAGGCTCCCGCAGCATGATGCAAAAGCATGAAGAATCATTAAAATCCATTGACTTTTTGTCTGACACTAGCAATTTTATAGCTTAATGCTAACCAGAGTAAGCAGGAGAGCATGCTGCTACCAAAAATAAATTAAAGGGGGCATGGGTCTTTGAAGATCCCAAATCACCCAGTACAATTAACACCCAGTAAACCCTACCTGGTCCTTACAGTGATTAAGGCCGACTTGGCCACTGCTGTGGGTGAAGCTTTTGCGAGGACCCAGCCACTGGCACAGGATGGCAGTGGCCAAGGGGTGGGCAGAGGAGCATCCCAGGAGTGGCAGGCACACACCATCCGCGTGGTGACGGCACCAAAGCCACCAACGCAGCAGCAGCAGCAGCAGGAGTGGACACAGTGCTGGGGGGACGCCGGCAACAGGGCGCTGCTGGTCGGCTGTTTGGGTTTAGCTGTCTAAACAGGCACTGAGGGATTAGGTCCCTGCGTGTCTTCAGCGCTAATTAAAGGTTGTTTATTATCCAATTGTTTCCGATAGCATATATTTCTTCCTTGTGTAAACACAGTTGACGCCAATGCCTAAAAGAACCCGCAAAACCAAAAGTGGTGGGAAGGTCTGTGTTTGAGCAAGTTATGGGGTGCGAGGGACACCCCACAGCCTGCCCCACTGGTGCCCAGCTCTCCCTATCCAGCAGCCACAGGAATTGGTGCTTGCCGTCACGCAGTGCTGGGCTGAACACTCCTGAGCTCCATCAATTTCTTCCATACCGTTTGTGACTTGGGCAATAGTTACCAGGAGAAGTTTGGGCCAAAGCATTCGCTCTTGGAGCAGCAGTAGTAACATGCCATCAGATCTGACCAAGGCAGCTGGAGCAAGCTCTGACAGCAGCATGATGTTGATACCAGAGCATCCTGGGCAGTGCTTGTACACACACTGACACACAAAATGTGCCTTTGGAACAACGGGCAGCACACCCTTATTTCATCAATCAATTTTTGGGACCCTAGAGAGGGTTTACCTATATAGTGTCAAACAAGGCCCTTTGGCAACATCTATGCCCTTGATATAGCCAGTGGAGAAGAACCGGTGTCTTCTCCAGACCTTGGGTTTAGATGGGCGGTGGGTACCGAGTGGGTTTGGCTGGGACTAGAGCCCAGACTTTACATCAGAAAGCCACCAAAGCTGAAAACTCAGGCACCAAGGAGAACAGAAATGCAACTTATCCTCATTGCCTATATGGTCCTGATTCTGTGTGGCTGCATTCTTAAACACAGTTATCCCCTCTTTTTCAAAAGGCCTTGCCATGCTGCAAAAGGACATACACAAAAGGAAGAAGCGATTCTTTTTCATGGTTCTCTTTGTGACTTTCAAGCTTCTGACTCCAAACTAAGCAACACTGATTTCACACAGATTTGCACATGTAATATAAAAAATTTAAACTGATCCATTAATTTGCTTTTAATAATATAATGTTACTTGCTATGCTTGTAAATGTATAGAATTATTTTAGTCTTTCTCTTGCTGCATCTTACAAAGGCAACATACTGTAGTTTCAGTAGTTGCATTTTTAAATGTGTTTATCTGGGTCACTGCTACTTACAGCATAAGAAGATTTAGGGAAGCCAGTTTAGCATCAGTCTAGTGCAACGGAAAAAATTCTTTAATTAAAACGAAAAGAATTGTATTGTTTGGAGGGCAAAAATCTCAACATTATCAAATTAAAGTGTTTGGACTGATTCAAGAAGAAAATAGACCTTTGGGCAATTTCATTCAAAAGGCACTTGGGCTTTTGGGGTTTTTTTGACTCATCATAAATGCCTGTAATTGGCAATTTCAGGTATAGAAAAGAGAACATAGAGCGTTATAACATCAGGATTTTCTTTAATAGTATGATGTAAGATCAAGAATAAGAATGTGAATTCCAATCATGGTGGTCCGGCTGACACACATGGAGCACTGCCATGTGCACTCCAGCTCGCCCTGAGAGGCCACACTCCTGTGCTGTGTAGTGGCTGGAGGAGAAGGGAACCTGTTTTCATGGCACTGCTCCCAGATCCTTCTACTAAGACAAATAATCTGCAAAGAAAGAAAGCAGGGAGGGACGTTCAGAGCCCAGGAGTGGCACCAGTCTCTGTGCATTTCCAATGGTCCTTGCTTTCCACTATCTTGGAAAATGCCAAAATAAAGGAAGAAGTTGGTCAGGAGAAGCAAAGCTGCCATTCATGTGGGAAATGGTGTAGGAGGCTGAATGGCCTGAATGGTTGAGTACGTCCATGTGATGCAATAACAACATCCTTTGGCATCACATTGCCCGCTGGGTGACAAGGAAGTGACTCAGAAGACGAGAGCACTTCAAAGGTTCATGGAATACTAGTTTATTTTAGCTGAAGCCTATCTATCATGGAGCAGGGAGGACTGTAAGCAGAAAGCATCCGCTCCACATCCTGTGGCTGCTGCTGGAGTGGTTCATCCCCCAGGAACCAAAGGATTTCCTCCTCTTTTGCCTTTCTTCTGGTCAACAGAGGAGGGTAGGTGGGGAAATAGCTGTCATTGCTGTTGCTGAACCACAGCCAGCGCATGCCTGACACTGCACTGGAGTGGGATGAGGTGTTCAGTGCCTGCCCCAGTGTAGCCCACTGACTGTATGACAGAAAGCCAAACAACTGTCCATCCATCAGTAGGGTATTGGTGGGATGGAAACATTAGGTTACAGCAGCTGCATCACTATGATCCACAGCCAATTATTCCCCATACCCAAACAGCAGCAAAAAGGGGAGGAAAGGAACAAGTGTGTAGTCAGTAGTTTGATCCTGTTATCGACTGGATGCTAATAGAGGGAAATAACTAAGCATAAAATATTTTTTGTGTCAGAAACAGGGAGAGAGGGTGACGGATTTTCTTCAGATTATTGAAGGCAAGAAAAGGAAAGTCATAAATTCTCAAAACCACAAAGTTTTCACTTAGTTTTTTCAAACATGGCCATTTTTTACCATTTTTGGGGGTTGCTTTTTGTTTGCTTTTTTTCAGTTCCTTCAATCTATTCCTTACTGACAGACAGTACACCAGCTATTCACTGGATATGGTCATCTACAGTCTCAGTTTTTCGGGTTCTGTGTGACTGCAAGAGAGCTGCTTCTGGCACTTCAAGGCCCACTGCAGCAGAAGTCAGCAGGGCCAGCTACAGATCAAGACCTCAAAGGAGTAAAAAGCTCAGTATCTAGCCCCCTAGTAAGAGAGGATTTATTTTATCATACTCCTTTTTAGAGATTTATCACTTCCTTTACCTTCCTCCATACGTACAGTGGAGAAAATCTGTTTTAAACATGTGACAGGCACAATTTCCATTACAGAGTAAATTTGGGGGATAAATGAAGAAAAAAAGGAGCTATTATTAACCCAGAGATGATCATCGTGCTGATGAGTGAGCATAAGTTTCTGAATATAAGTGCTGTTCAGCATACTTACAAGATCAGGTTGCCACGTCATTCTTCATATGATCTGAGATCACTGGAACCCTTTTGCTTAGAAATACAGCTACAAGAAGCCATAAAATGTTGACTTTGGGTTTGTTCAAGTAGGTATAAATGCCTTCTTCTCAAGTGCCTTGGAAGTCTGCTGCTGGTCCTTACAGAAAAACACATTTTGCCCTAACATCAGGTCCCACAGGTTGTGAAGCCCTACATTCAACTTGGTGGGATTTTGGTGCAACAGCTTCAGAGAGCTCTATTGGATCAATGCCAGTGATACAGATACCTTTGAAAGCAGGTCAGACACCAATCTTAAGGAGACCTTGAGCACGCCCCAAAAAGCTGAAGAAAGGAACAAAAAGAGAGGGAAGGATGCAGAGCTCCTGACATCTGTATTGCAGAACTGTGGGGACCTCCGAGTTGTCTCCAGATCAAAGGACCACTTGATAGCAGTCACCAAACGCCTTCTAGCAGAACACCACCATCCATCTCAAACTTCACACATCCTCCCAAGAGAGGCCACTATGCTGATACGCTTCATGATTTATTCCCAGGACTAGCTGCAGAGGAAGGAAGTGGTAGCACATAGAGATGTGGCACCAGCAGAGAGTTTGGGAGATCCAATTCTGGGGACACACATAGTGCTGCTGGGAAAAGTGGAGATGGTGCAGGGTACAAGACACAGACAGTTCTGGGCAATAAAAAAAAACCACCAAAAAAACCCCCCACCCCAAAACAAACAAACAAAAAAAAAACACCAAAAAAAAACCACCGAAAGAAACCCCAAACATATGTATGACTGTTGTAGGGAAGATGAAGAGGTGACTGGAGGAGAAAACCCTAGAGCTGCTGATCCAAGGGATAAGATGAATGAAGCTGCTGAGAACCCCAGAAGTAGAAGTGGTGGAAAACTGAGTGTTAGGGAAGATACAGAAAACAGTGATAAATAAAGAACTGCTGTGCAGTGCCCTTAGCTTGCAGAAAGAAAATTCCTTGAGAGATGTCTACTGTATTTTTTAAATAGTTGCCAAATATGGGTCAAAAATTCCTCTGACCACAGCTGAGGAAGTGATCTATTTTCATAACTCTGAAAGCTGGAGAAGAATTGAGGTGTCTTGATCATACTACAGAAAGCCAGGTCATGTAAACAGGTGTACTTGGGCAACCATGCTCTTTTACAGACCTCCATGGGCTCTCCATGATCTGGCTGTGAAGGTCTGGTCTGGATTGAATGATCAAACAAAGTGACTGGCAAGCAGTGGAGTCCCAGGGCATCTCCACAGTGTGATCTGCAAAACTGTTCTCAGCTAAAATTGCAGGAGCTGTTTGTACGGAATGAAAATACATTGAGGACAGTGTAAGGCTCTAGAAGAAAAATATTTTACTCTCTGCCTGCAATCACTCCCATGTACAAATCCCCTTGCACATTGTCTTCTAGAAGGAAAGAATATTACACTGAAGCCATTCCCAAGCAATAGCATTTCTTGCAGTGACAAAAAATCAACTTTAAATGCATGTTGTCAATTCCTAAGCCATTAAGAAATTTCTTATCGTTGCCTTGAAACCACAAATTCCTGTGGCCTGCTTAGACCCAGTTTGTGCTTCAAATTCTCAAATCAGCACAACAGTGAAGATTATTAGAAAATGTGTGTAAATACCACAGAGAGCACCCTGAGATTTACACCCCAAGGTTGAATGATTTAACAGACAGCCTCCAATCTGAGAAATAAAATAACTAAGGAAAATGGACTCTGAAAAACAAACAAAACATTCTCAGCCAAAATGTAAAAGAACCTGAAAGAGACAAAGAAGAGTCAATACAGATTTTCAATTTCATTACTTTGATTTAATAAAATTCTTTGGATAGTGTTGCTTGCTCAGTACAACCATAGAAATTGTAATGGCAAATATTGCACTGTGATTTATGAATTGAAAGGTTGTCTGATTTCATTATGCTGGTAAATATAACAGTGCAGACACCTTCTCTTGGAAAGCTATTTCTAAATTGCTACATCAATATTCTGATTCAAAATTGATATTTACCTTCTAGAGGAACAGCATGTGTCTGTATGCCCACATGTGTGCACACACGCATACGAACTTACAGTTTTAAAATTTCTCCATTTTTCAGATCACAGGAATACATTCTACAGGAACTGCTGCTTTACCCCAAAGCAACCTATGCAGTTGCAAGGTGCCCAGTCCAGGACATTTCTGCTGATTGTACCCTCTTCTCTCACTAAAATTAATTCAAGCAGAAGTACCCAGCAGGGGTTCAGTTCAATCATTTGCTATCCCAGGCCTATAAAGGTGTAACTTCACCTTCAGTGCACAATGACATAATTGATGGATAAATCACTGAAGCCCTAAAATATACAGTCCAACACTTATGTTAACTCTATATTTTTCAGGTGGAGTAGAGCACGGTAAATAATTTTTTAACTAAACTTTGCTTTTCACTCATGGTTTTGCAACAGAAGTACAAAGGCAGATTTCACGTACCAGAGCCCACATGCCACTGTCTGTGATATCCATGGGACAGGAGGCTGACAGGGAAACAAAGGATGCCAGACAGCACCAGTGAAGGAGAGAGGCAGAAGTGAGGAGGCAACGTGGCTAGAGAGGGACAAGAATGTCCCTCTGCAAGGTGGAACCTGGTGTCCCTGCTGACCCCTGACTTGCACACCTTGTGCCACACATCCCTCCTGGCTGTCCCCACAAGTCTTGCCCTGGTCATTAGTCCCTTCTTCCCTACAGCACTGAGGTTAGACTTCAGGATGGCCCCCTTAGGAAGCCAAGAGAATCAAGGTCCCACAGCAGGCATTCCACATGCTCTGCGGTGCTGGGGGAGCTGACAGCAATGAGACAGCCCTTGGGAATGCAGACACACAAAGACAGTGGCCAGCAGCACTCCTCCACAGCAGGGACTTGTGTCCAGCTGGCCTGCAAGTTGTGCCTCTGGAGTACATCCCCCAGTGCCAGCTCACACCACCTGCATGCCCCAGCCCTCGGGGCAGCAAGTCTTCAGAGGGGGCATCTGAAAAGGGTTGGGAGAGGATAATGGGGACAGCAACTGAAGCTCCAAGGAGACAGACTCAGCCTCTGCAGCAAGTGGAAGAGTGAGGGCACATGCAGCCATCATAAATAAATCAGGTAACATACCCATTTCTGCTCGCCATTGCAGGAGCCCACAGAGCGATCCTTTGCCTTGTCCCCCTCGATCACTGTCACCAGGAACAACAACTGGTGCTTATCAGCAAAGACATCTCTGAGAAAGAGGGACTTCAGGACACAGTGTCCTTCCCCGGTTCCTTGAACCCCCAAGACAATTTACAATGCTGTCACTCGTACATATTCCCTCCTCATCTGCTCAGTTCTTGCCTCTAAATTTTTCATTTTGCTTTCTAAATAGATGTCCTTAAGAGTTTTACAAGACCTTGATGATAAGCCATTTTATTGATATTCTGGTTCACTTTTCAAAATATTTGCAGATTATAGGATAAATAGCGTTTGCTTTTATCCGTTCTTTGGGAGATAACAGTTGGTAACTTACGATACCCAGATGAAAATTTATTAGTTAGCATTGGGGAAAGCAGATCCTTCCCAAAACTAGCCTTTGACCCAGTTAGTCTTTCATAAACAACAGATGATTTAAAAAATCCTGAGCAGATAAGATGTTTGTGGCCCCAGCATCAACTGGCACGAATGCTGGAAGGTGTAAGCATAACAAAGCTACATCAACCATATTTCACAGCACCAAGGTGGAGGATGAAAAACTATGGAAAACTTCCCTAATGAAATGTCAAAGCCAACTAGCTTCACTGCAGCTAATCCGCAAATCTTGATGACAGTGCAGATTACCCAGCCTGCTAAACTGACAAGCGCCCAAGGAAGATCATGTCCCAGGGATTACACCTCCATTTCAGTTTGCCTTCTTCTGAATTATTTGGAAGAGCCCCGGAGGAAACAAGTTTCAGCTCATCTATTTCCTTCTGAGGGCTTTCAGTACACCACCCAGTCAAGCAACAACAGTGCATATACACAGAGAGAGAGACAGAGTCCCAAATATTGACATTACTGTGCAATAGGCCAGTCACCCGCAGATACCAGGTGGAAAGCTGCCGACAGATGCTGCAGTATAAACCTCCTAAGAACCTTCAGGTTTGGCGACAAAATCCGCTGTTCTCCAACCACACTGCCCCGATGCTTGGATCTAAATAACGCCCAAAATGAGATTTATTTTTTTCTCACACTGGCTATCTATAGAAGATCCTTTTTTGTAAGTCTCTGATGTGCAGCTTCTGAATGTCAGGCCCAGCAAATCAAAACATTTTATTGCAATTTCATATTGTTTACTTTTGCAAGGCAGGATCTTGGCAGAGACAAGCATTTCCTCCAGGGACAAGGAGGATGGGGCTGGGAGGAGGGGAGGACAGAGGGATGGAAGGAAGCATTTTAATGCAGACTTCCTTATTGTCTGCTTTAATAGGGACCCTGGCTGAAATACAAAGGAAGAGGTAGCTAAGAAGACCTTGGCTACAAATTTAGAGATGCCAGAGAATGGGTGTGAGGATGCACCAGGGCCAGCCTATACAGGCAGTGACAACAGATCAGGGATGCAGCACAGCACCAGGAAAATGTCACCAGTCCCAGCCCACCTGCTGTAATGTCACATTCACACCCCTCACATGTACATGAGTCTGCTGCTGAAGCAATAGTCCTCCAAGGAACCTGCAGGAGAGATGGGTGATGCCAGGGCAGCAGTATGGTCAAAAGGAATTTAATGACTTTGTTTTGTCCCCGACTGTCCATATTGGAGACCCAGACCTTCTCACCTTCTTTAATCCCAGCTTCTTCGGGCTGCTTCACACAAAACAGAAGTCCCAGGGCCAGATCCATGGAAGGAGCCTGATGCCTTGAAGTCATGACTCGCCCCGTCTCTGGCACAATGTGCAGTCGCAGGCAGATGGGAAGAAGCAGGCAACAGCTCCCCGCTCCCACTGGGTGCCTGGCAAACCTCAGCAGAGTCAAACTGCCAGCTCTCTGCTGGGCATAACAAATCTCCCTGTCCTTCGGCATCGCCTCTCTCTCCTTCTGAAGCTTTGTTTTGGTAGAGAGTGGTTCACAAAGACCTTTACACAAACTCACCCCGACAACTGCTTTATTACGTAAAATGATTCACTGATGTTTAAAAATCCCACAAACAGGAGCCCTCACTGACTTTATGACCGACTTCCCACGAAGGCACTGAGGCCAGAAATGGCTAATGTTCCGTCTGGCATTGACTCCCCGTGAATATCTCTCAGCAATAACAACTGATAGCAGAGCTTGGAGTCTACACATCATCCCCCTGTTTGTACATAAATTCCCTTTAAAAGGATTTCAGCATCCTCACACTGCTTCTTCCCAAGCGTTCAGGCTCTTAAAGCCAAGTCAGCCAGACACAATGGTGCCATGCAACTACAAACAACATGGGACAATTTTTTATTACAATACACAGCACTATTCTTTCTAAAAGCACTGCCAGTAATATGCAGTGTGTAAGAATACACATTCATTATAAAGAGGTTAGATACTAATTCCTCCAGCTTAGTTTTTTCTTAAGGGCACCAGCCCATTTTTCAATTAAGGCAGGATAATATTATTAATCATAAAAAATTGCTGATGTGTAAAATTGTTTCCTTTCTGGTTAGCATTGGCTGAGAGATATGGGACATGCTGCCTCTGAATTTGTCTAACTCAGTGGTAATACAGAAGCTGTATCATCCTTTTTGGTGATGACTCACGCTGCTCCCAGCCTCAGCTGCAGGGAAAGGCTCATTGTCCTTTGGGAGCATGGGTCCCTGCTGCTCCAGGTGCAGGCTGGTAGCAATGAGTCTATGGATATAGATTCCCATGGAAAACCTAGCACTGTCCACCATGGGGCAAAAAAGCCGGCATGACTGGGCAGCTCCATGGCAAGAGAGTGCTTTAATGCCTGAGTACTTCCACGGCACTGTGTTTCAGCACCCCCTGAAGAGAAAGATGAGGAGATGAGGCTTCTGTCCCCACCCTCAATTTTCTGTGCTAAATTTGTCACTATGGGACTCTCTGGTGAGATCATCAGTGCTGCCTCTTTAATGCTTTTCCCCCTTCCTCTGCTTCTGAATGGGTTTGCCTAATTCTGATCAAGATAACTGTGCACATTGCCTTCAGATGGGGACACCAAAAGAGGTATGAAGGAAAGAGAAGAATTAAACAACCCAAATCTGCTAAAATAGTAAGCTATGAACAACAAAACCTCTCCTTGCCCTATAGTAAGCAAGGGAGACTCCTGGAGTGTGACTTGGCAGGATCCAAGAAGATGCTGCCGAGGTGTGGGCACGCTAGCATCCTGCAGAAGGACAGCAGCTCCCTGCTGCAGTGCACCCTAGTACCCAGCTCCTCACCCTGCCCAAACTGGGGACCTCTCACACCACTCCTGGTGCAAGTGTCCCACTCTACCCCAGGTCAGACCATGAATGTTTTAGGCAGACAGGACTCTGTACCCTGGTCTTGCTCCTGTAGGCAGCTGGCTGTGACCTTCAGGAGCCCTCCCTAGGACACAGGCAGAAGAACCCAAGTGAGGAGCAGGGCTGTCCCAGGTCCCTCTGTGTTGGAGCCAGGAAACGACCCTCTGGCAGGTTTGCTGGGGATCATGGAGCTGGAAGGAGACAGACAGGTTCCTGGCTCCACAAGTGCTGACGTGTACTTCAGTGGCACAGATCCAGACAAAACGCCTTGTCTCCAGTCATGTGTCCAACCCTTTTCCCATCTATGGGCAGTTTCCCTTCCACACATCATGAAGTCATATATCCCCTGACTTCTGTTGAGATTTTGCACTCCCCTGCTTACAGGACCTCCCACAAGCAGCTCATGACAGTTATCTCCTTGGCAGCTCAACGTTTGCCCATCACCTGGAGAACTTCCGGCATCACTCCCAACTTGCATGCCCCCGTCATCCTGCTCTTCCCTTCCTGGTCTTGTTTCTCCCCTGTTCTGGAAACCACATTCTCCATATTTTTTTCCCTATAGTCACCAATCTTCTCCCAGCTGCATAATTCCCCTCCTGTTTTTCCCACACATGATCAACTCCATAAGTTCAGTTATCTGTAGCCATGTGTTGTTAGTTTTCTGACATCACCAAATACTTTCTTATCTAAAGCGTGTATTATTTATACACACATACATATAAATGGATATCTTCCACCATCTTATTGACTGCTGACCAAGAATAAATCATGTAAAGAGAACAGACCAGACATTGGGACCACCTTGGGGAATGCCCCACCTCACAGTTATTGCCTCCTGGCAAATACTACACCAAGAGGAGCACATTCACTCTGAAGTCTGAGGAGGCAAATCACATAAACAGAAATTGTGAGTTTCAGCCAAAAAACTCCTTTCTGACAAGAGTCACTGCTATTCATATGACTACTCTCATTAGAATCAATGAGAACTGGAAAAATTTGCAGGACAGAGTCTGCATATGTCTCTCCTGGCTGAGATGTTCAGCTGTATTTTTTCTTGTGAAAAGGAAAACTAACCCTGTAGCACCAAAGCAATAAACATAGTGAGATTACTGGTCAGCAACTCAATGGATACTACTTCCAATAGCACTATAGTTAGTAAGTACTCATTGATAGTAATTGCTACAAACAACTGAACAACCAGAGAGAGATTTTCATTTTATTTGTACCCATACATACATAAAAACACCAGTTTGTACAAATCCAAGGTATGTGAAGTTAAAGCTAATGGGCTAGCTTTGTTGAGCATCTCAAAAATCAAATTAACTGCAATCAAATTCATGGCACAACTCAGGGTTCATTTCATTACTATCAGAAAATTCAATCTCTGAAATCTTACAATATTAAGCTAAAGCAATGATCTTTCTGTTAAAGTTCTCTCTTTTTTCATTTTAAGGTGAGAAAAAGCTGCCAGGCCTGGGTAAGGTGGGGGTGAGGATTCCCAATGGATACTACTAAAAGCTTGGCAAACATTCAATCAATTACTCTTATATAAGGGAAAGAAAAAAACCTCAAACATCCTTTCAAACTCACACTAAAATATATTTTGCAGTATAAATTCTATCTCTTGCATCTATTTCTACATCATGCCTTTTCTTGCAAATATTAAGTATATACACACATGCATATATAGGCATACACATATTTCAATTCAAAATACAAATCCATTAGGGAGCTACTTAAATCTGCTCATTGCAGCAATCACTAATCATCTTATCTCTGTGCCATACTGTAGGTGGGAGAGTCAGAAGTTCATTGCATTAAATGCAGGCATTTTCCTTGTTTTAATGAAGCTGCCTTTTTGGTTTATTTTACAATAAGCACTCTTTAACCTTACTGCAAGACCTAGCTGTAGAATACTTACTGCAATTTCAGTCTCCTTTTTTTATCCCTCCTCTTCAAGGTTCCCAGCTAGGTTTCTCTGCAGGAGTCAAGTGTGGTTTTAATAAGGCAGATGAGGCAGAGCTTCTCAACTGCTTTTGATAGAGGTGAGGTGGTCAGCTCTTTATTGACTTTCTGCGGTACTGCAGCTACGGACTGTACAGACAATCTTGCTTTATGAGCATGCACCAGGCAGGAAATGGGCCTGGAAATTTCCAGCCGGCAGTGTTTGATGCACTGTTTGGAAAGCTGCATGATGTGCATATAAAGGAAACGAAGGAGAGCCTTTTCCGTTGTTGTTGTTGTTGTTGCTAACCCATCAGGCTGCAACCGCTACACGTACCTAGGAAAGCCTGCTCAGGAGCCATTTTAAGAATTACTATATCTCAGGAAAAGGAAAGAAAACAACACTGGTTATTTTGTGCACATTAGAGAGTGCTGTGTATCAAAGATCCTTTTATAAACACTCGGAAAAATCACATGGGAGGTAACTAGCCACTAAATTATTTTACTGTCCTTTTCTTATGCAGGCAGCCACAGCACATACACACTGTATAGAGTGCACAGCTGCACTGATATACGCACATCCTCACAAGGGAATGTGGAAAAAAGGAAGCAATCAAGGGCTGATATCATGTACTATTAAGGTTTTATTGATACCAGCATGGAGCAACTGCTTCACTAATTAATGGATGCGCACAAGCTACGCACATCCTTCCAATCAAGTGGCAATAAAACCAGGTAGCCTTCTTCACCCTCATACATATATTACTTCAGCTATTTACCCTACTCCCTGTTTTCCTGCACTGCACACCCCCCTTCACCCAGCACCCTGCACCTACACTAGCAAGGCACATTCTTCTGCTCTGACACTGGGGAGATGCACATTCACGGCCCCCTTCATGAGCTTCCCACATGGCACCTCTCTGAACCAGCTTTGTAACAACAGACAGGGTCCTAACTACACAGATAGGGAGTGTGTAACCCTCCCCCAGAGATGTCTCCACATATGTGGACACAAAAATAACTATTAAAATCGGGTTTGACATCTCTCTGTGCCTCTTCTACTCCCTGCCCAAGGGGGACAATATCCCCCTGACCCAGGGGAATGCAGCGATGGTGAGTGAATCAAAGACGGCAAGAAGGTTCAGACACTTTGGTGATGGCAGCCCTACAAAAGCTGGAACAGATTTTAGCCCCTACGGAAGTACCACACAGGCGTAACCACACCGGGCTGCACACTCCAGCTCTCACCCAGCTGCAGCAGCATCAGCTGCAGAATAACTCTTGTCAAGGACCGGTTGAGGAAGCCAGGTCCCACCTCCTCCTGAAGCACCACACCTGAGTATCCAGAGTTGCATGGTACTAATCACAATTTTGCATCTTTCAGCTAATTGCAAAGCTCTTGGGGTCTCTAAAAATAAAGCTATGCACCCGCAGGGAGGAGTTCAAAAACCTTACAGCTACACTGTTACTATCAGAGGATACACTCTTACTGCATGCAAGATTTAAATATATGCTTAAATTCTACCCACTTCAGGAGGACATAAGGATTTACTTAACTTTCATTATACTAGTCATTTGTTTTATAGTGACTTGGATAATAGGTATAGCACTTTTCATGTATAGCACTGAGCTCCTTCCACTGCAGGGTATTACTTGCTACACATAAATGGCAGAGCAGGTAGAAATTGAGGCAGGCTGGATTTTTAGTTAGCCACCTGAAAAACATAGACAGTGATGGGTAGATGATATTGCTGCAATGCTATGTGAGCGCTCCTAAATTTTCACCTGCTAAATAACCATCAGTGGACAGCTACAACATAGTCCTTAAAGAAGGGACATTTCCATACTGGATTCCATATTTGATATTTAAAAATGCAGCTACAGGGAACAGGCATCCTGTGAAACAGCAGATGTTAGACTCTCACTGCATATATACTGCTTTAATTCAGACGACCTTGCTGAATTAGAAAGCTAAACACAAGATAAATGTCCACTTTCTCTCCTGAATGCCTGCCTTGAGAAGACTCAGTTTTGCTGGGAGTTTAGTTATCTGTGTTTCCTCCCAGTTCCCCATCTGCAGCCCCCCAAAGTGTGTTCTTACAGCAGTTCAGCTTGTTTTTCCAAATCAGATGCTGCTCAGGTCGTGAATCTTATGAATTTTCTTTGCTGATGGGAATTAGAGACTGCTTCACTTTAACCCTCTAACTTGGCAGAAGCTGGAGACTGGCCTGGACCTGCTGCCAGTTTGTGCACTGGGTCTACTCCCAGTAGCAAGAGATGCTCAGGGCTTCTGGAGAGTCATATGCAATACACTGATTTCATTAAAATTACATGCAAGTTTTACTCTTTAAAGCAGAACTCAAACAGTCAAACAATTAATGATTTCTTTAATTCCTAAGACCTTTTTTCTGCATGGGTTTAAAATACTCTAAGAGAAGAAACAGACTGGCATTGTCTTTCGGCCTTTTGCTGGTGGTAAAGAAGATTATTCCTATCATATTCTGCAGGGGTGCTGTCAAATGCTGTTCCAGGCTATGGGCCAAAACCTACCCCCAGCCCATGTGCTCAGTTCCCACTGGCATCAATGATATCTCCACCATGGACTGACAGTAGTAAATGGGCAGAGATGTGCTGGCTGCTCAAATGGCACGATCTATGTGCTGAATAATTCATTTTAAACTGTTGCACAGATGTCAAAATGTTACTGCTGATTTCCAGCCAGCAGAATGGGCGTTTCTTCTCCTGATATGAGTGTGTCACTGCCTGTAATGCCAGAAGAGATTTGGGGGATGCCTCAGCAAGATAGCAAAGCCCATATATGGCATGCCTGTGAACATACAATTCAAATGTTCACTATAGGCCACCTTTCACTCTCCTTATTAGGATTCTCCTGTGGATGCACTCACCCATTGCCTCCAAAAAATGTCAGAAAAGCAGATAAAAACATATGCAGTTACACAGGTTTGAGCATACAGTCTCCAACAATCATTTCAGCCATCTGGATTTTTGCTAAAGTATCACAGAAAAACTCCGAAGTGCAAACAACTTCAGAGTCACAGATGAGTTTTGATAACAAAGTAAATCCAAAGAAAAAAACCCCACCATCTCTGTAAATGGGAATAGATAGATCTATCCTACAGAGTTTGTCAGCCTGGCCATTGCAAGAGCTCCACAGTAGAAGTCAAAGATCTCCCTCCCCTCCAAAATCAAGGAAGAGGAGCTTTCCTGTGTTTCCTCTTTCACTAAACCTGGAACAACCCATTTGCTCAGTACCAAGATTGTCCAGGTGCTGGCTTCCTCACGCAGGCAGCCAGGTGGACTCCAGCTGCTGATGGCCAGCAGACACCTCCAGAGCAAGGCGGGACTCCTGTGGGCAGGCGGGCTTGGGCCGTATGTGAAGGATAGCTCAGGGTGACAGGAAAGACGGAAGGGAAATGGGAGACATGCAAGAAACTCACAGGTTTTGAACTGAGATCAGAGACTGGGGATCTCTGACACGAACCAAAAGAGCACACCACGCCACACCAGGAGCTCTACTAGTGATGTGTCAGCTAAAAAGTACAGTTTTCCACACTCCTAGAGGGGCTTTTTTATGTCCGCTGGTCCGCGTGGAAACAGACCTAGGCTTAATGAGGTCTAATTTGTTTTAAATCCATAGGTTTCTTTTTAATAATTAACAGCCCCATCGCTCAGCAAAGTAATTCCTTACCGCTGACTACTCGCTATTAGGAATGAAATTTAGTGTGAAATACTGTTAAAAGGTGGAAAGTGGGTGACATAATTCAAGTTTTAATTAAAAAAAAATATATATCACACAAAGCCAGAGCCATAGAAGGAATAATAACCGAATAAGCAAAAAAAAAAATCTCAACTCAATGTCTACTCTTCCCAATTACCCACTTTGTTCTTCCATGCTATTTGAATTCTTCTAATTGGTTTCTCTTGCTGGATGCCCCATGCCCAGACCACATCTAAGTTTTTCACTGCAATTCCAGGAACTAGAGAACGTGTCAGCATCATTACCATGAACATTACACACCCTCACACACCAGGGTACAGGAACTACAATTAACACATTAAGAAATAATAACTGCCAAGGGAGCAACGGAAGATAAACAGCATGGAGCTGATGTAGCAAGAATTCTGTTTGGGAAAGGGCTGTCTCTTGGGTAATGGACAAGGGAGAGGAATCGAAGCGCTGCACAGCACTACCCATTTACTAAAGAAAACCCCCAAACCAGTCGAACAACTGTTTACACATTAATTTCTTGAAATATAATTTCACCAAAAGTATTGCCAGCTTTAAACTAGTTTTTAAAGGAATCTGAAGGCTCATGTTTACAAAGAAATAATAATCATGTCCTCTTTCAAAGTTTAAAATCGGTATATGTTTTTTGCTATTTGAAAACCCGTCCTGAAGTGCTGCAGGTTTGTTGTTTTCTTGTTCTGTTTTTTAACAGAAGACAGAAATACTTATTTCTTTTACTAATTTATAATAATTATTTTTTTATTAATTTATAGTAACTATTTATTATTATATATATTGATATAGAGGTATACAGAGAGAGACACATATATAAAAATAATAATAAAATGGACTATTTTTTTCTCTGCTTGTTGATAGCCATTTTTATAATTGCTTGGGGATTTTGTTTGTTTGGTTGGTTTGTTGGTTTTTTTTTAAATGACATTTAAATAATTAAGTTATTTTCCCAAGAATTTTTAATGAAAAAAATACTTCAGATTCCAGAGTCTTTTATTTAAAGCTTCCAGTCTGAAAATGTTTTTTGTGAGTAGTCCTACAGAAGCTGCATAACTGCAGAAGCTGCAAGAGCATGCCCACCATCTGGATATCTATTTTCACTCCTGTACCCAAAAGAAATCATGAACCACGCTGGTCCTTTTAGAGATCAGTCTTGACTTTAGCTACTGCTTTCAGATGGACCAGCTGAAGGCCTTAATTCTTTATTTTTCACCAAGATTACAAGCTGAAGGAACACGATGGCACAGACGAGGTTTATGAAATGCTTTGTCTCGTCTCTGTCCCACCTTGGGGCTGCACAGTTACAGAAAACCCAACAAAAATATCACTGTTATAACCCCTTTCCTACATTCAGTCAAATCCCTGTGCAGGAAAAGGGAGGCAGAAGAGGCACAAATATATGGGCAGGATTAGCAGCCCTGCTCAAACCCACCTTTTGGGGAGAGAAGGGCGAGTCCCTCTCAGCTGGGGCGATGCTTGTGACCCATGTGGGTGCTCGGGTGCAGGGTTCCTGTGACAGGCGTGATCCCCCCCCGCTGCCCCTGCACATGGCTCATCAGTCAACTCAGACATTTCAGCAAATCACATGGCACTTTGTAAAAACATAATTGTTTTTATTTTCCAATTTTCCATGTTTTGTGTAGAGTGCTGCTGTGTTCAAGTGAAGTGAATAAAAGCATAAACAGTAAGCACCATCTGGAGAACATTCTTCCAGCATGCTGAGAAATAGCAGCCGCCTGTGCACTACCTGCTATAAATAAATGTCATTAAAAAATGTCCAAAAAATTGTTTGTTCCTGTTTGATGGAACTGTAGCCGGATAAAATTTTCCTTAACTCTGTTTTCAGGTACCTGCCACCTTCACGGAAAAAAACCCAAACCAGATGCAGATGTTTGTTTTTCATCCCTTTATGTTAACAGGGGTATTACTAACAGAAGAGCAACCCTACACATTATTCTTATAACAGCAACAGAGGTCGCAACTTAAGCGTAACATGCGAACAAAGCACTGAAAATCCAAATGCTTTTTAAACTGTACCAGGTTCACAATAGGGTGGTATCTCTCAGCCTGCTAGCAAAAAGAAAGGGTAAAATTATTCATTCTCTAAACTGATAGTGTATCAGTTTGGAAAGGAAAAAAAAATGCCAGAAAGTCAGTAATTTATTTTCAGTCTACACAAAGCTGCTCCCATCTCCCTTGCTGCTGACAAAATACAGACCAAGCTGGCTGTGGGGCTGTGATGAGGCTCTGCAAAGGGTCGGCATTCGCTGTGTTTGTTTAATCACTGCAATTAGAGCTACGCAAATAATGAAATTGTTTGCTATAGTGGCCAGACTGGGAAAAAAAAAATTAAAAAGAAATGTTTGGGTTGAGTGATTTAAGAACATTTTTTTCTTTTTTGGTAGAATGAAAAAATAAAACTGTTTAGTTTGTTCCACTCAGAGGGTATTCAAGCCTTCAAAGAATCCATTCAGTTCGAAATGAAAAATACATTTTCATGCTGCAACAAAGCGTTTGAGCAATTGACATTTTTTCCTTTTTTTTTCTTTTTTTTTTTTTTTTTTTCTGTCAGACAAACATTTTCAGCAGCCAGAAAGGGATGCTTAGAAGAGCTTGGTGCTTCTTAGGGAGGGAGGAGAGGATTTGACCACCCGTTATCCCATCCTCAGACACACCTTGGGCCATTGTGCAGGGGCAGGGTTGTGCACTGCAGCTTCAGGAAGTTGCTACCAGCCCTTGGCTTCCCTGCCACCCCATGCTCTGCTCTGAGCAGCCCCCCACACCAGGGAGCCCAAGGGGGATCTTCCCGCTTTACCCTGCGGCGCGGGACTGGAATGTCGCTTGCCGGAGGGTGGCGGGTAGGTACAGCCACGGGAACAGCAGCACTGCCTTTTCTGGGTTACCGACGGCTCAGCCACAGCTGGCACCGTGCGGGTCTTCCCAGGGTGACATAGCCCTTGCTGTCCACATGAGGCTAGGATGTGCTTCAGGATACGGCACGGGGCTGAGGCTGCCAGAGGCTGATGGAGGATGCAGTCTGAATTCTCCCTGACGAGCCACCAGCGGGAAGAAGGACTTGAAAAAATTTTAGGGGGGTTTCCTCTTTATTTTTTAAAAAAAACCCACACCTTGGATTAGTAAATTTCATGAAGCAATGGGAATTAATCTGTCTTGTGAAACAACATCCACAAAAACAGGCTGGGTCCCTTGAACGAGAGAGTGGCTGAGATCCCCAAGGCACAGGGGCACATCACCAGCCTAGCCCGCCATCATCATTCAAAGGCAAGAGTGGAAACGATGGACATAAACCAGATTCGGTCCTTCCCTCAAGCTATGCCACTTTGTCCAAAACCAAAGTTGTTGCACACTAGTATGTTCACAGAGCAGCTCTACTAAAGTCTTGCTTTCAGGTGGGACTGGCCACTGCAAGCAAGGGCATAATTCCCACCATATTTTATTCCCTGTTTTCACAGGGACTCCGTGTGCCAGGAACTGCATGAATAGGGATGAGGGTACAGTCCCTTCCCCAATGAAATCATCATCTCAAGCACAGCAAGGGCAGGAAATGATAATGTGGTTATGGTTCCCATTAGCCATATTTTCCTAATATAAATATTTTAGCTACTTTTATTTACAGAGTCCACTCACACTAGTTAAATGATATACTTTGGAAAGGGATACATAGGCTGTCTGGAAATGAAGACACTAGACTACTGAATTTGTTAGGATGATAATGATGATTATCATGATTAATCAGTCTTGATAGATAAGATTTTCCCAGACCAGGTGTGCAGGGAAGGCAGGTGGTGGGAACATGGCTGGCTGTCTGTCTGTGCATGCACACATGTGTGCGAGTGTGCGTGTGGGGTGGGGAGGAGGGTTATTCTTTGTTTTGCTTTTGCCTTTGGTCAAATTCAAACAATGTGCAGTAACAAGAAGTAAATGTCATTTTCCTCCCATCCATCTTAATTTGGCATCCATTTTAAAGCTTACCTTTGACCTTTTAAAATGTTAATACACTTAAGCAGATATAAAAACCACAAAGCTCCTGGAAAAATTAATCACAGCCATATCACGATGCTAGTCTAAAAATGTAACATCAGTTGTTTTCCTCTTTAAAGAAACATTTGTCCGATGCAGCAGCAGTAACTGTGCTACAATTAGCTATTATTTCCTTTTCAAACAAATATCCACGTTAAATGCCATAGCAAAGCCCTTTCAGCACAATCAGCACAACGTACTATGAATCTTTTGTTGAGTAACTGCCTAGAACCACAGAAAAGGTCCTGAAAAGGACCTTGAGAAGTCACCTAAGCCATCCCTCTGCCCCAGGCAGGACCAGCTGTATGTAAACTATTCCTGACAGGAAACCATATTTATATTTCCTTAAAGTAGCAGCCTTAAACAGAACTGGGAAAAAAATTTTAAATCAAAATACATAACATATATATATAAATAATTCATGTATGTACATTACATACACAAATAAGAAAATACAAAGAGACAACCCTGACCTAAATGATAACTCTCCCTCCTCTGACCACTTCATACCCTATAACCAAAGAATTCAAAACAGGAAACTCTAATAAAAACACCTCCTTCCTTTTTAAAAATAAAAGGCTGCTAGATTGAGAACCTCAGCTCCTTGGAAATGCAGAGGCACCTCTTCTCTAGGAAAGATTCATCAGATCCCAAAATATTTGGGTCTTTATGCTTCAAAGTAAAGAGCTCTTCCATTCCCCCAGAAAGCAAATATGAAGTAAGAGTGTTGACCAGCTTTTCCAGTAACCAAAGTGAATCTAAGATGTCTGTAGCCTGTTCATGATCAAGGGCATCCACCTCGTCTCTTGACTTAACCATTTCTGGTGGGAGGCTGTACTAGGTTCCTCCAGCTCCAGGAGGAACTGTCATTGCACAGCTCTGGGGTTACACACTGTGAATGTGGGGATCCATGGCACATAGCCACATCCTGCTTCCACTTTCTTGTCTGTAGCATCTGATGGCATCCAGGGCTACCCCCATCAATGTAATACCCCTCTTTAGAAGACAGAAAGCTGTGGTGACACCCAAAATATATCCTAAAAGACAAGTGATGATTTCATAGCTAAACACAGCTGCTACCCAAGCATCCAAAAAAAAAATCAGTTAAGGACCTAAATGTCAAACCCAAACCAAAGGCAGATGCATTCCCTCACTGAGCAGGGAAGCAAATTCCATGCAACTGTTTTCTTCCACCTACATTACTCTGGTTCTAGTACAACTGGAGCGTGGCCAACCAGTTTTCCACAAAATGAACACACGCTTAGGTACAATGGTGTGGGAAGATGAGAGATATTGAGCTTGGCACCACCAGCCCAATGAGAGAAAGACACCCCTTTGTGTATCCTGCACACACAAATTAGAAGAGCTGCAGTGAAGAGCCCAATTTCTTCCATCACGGAAGCCTTGTGAATCCACCTTAACCATATGTGGGTCTTCCAGCTGTGAAATGGCAAGAGGTAACTCCATCCATCCCCTCGAGCCAGAGATGAATGAACAGCATGTCACGCTACAACAAAAGGCTCTTCTGGGCACTTCTTCTTCTAGGATCTGCTTGTGCAAATACACACATGTGTCTGCCTATGGACATACGTATATATATTTATTTATATCTGTATACTACATGCTCTTTCCAGTAGACAGTATCCTGGGCCAAAGGGACCCATTGCTGTCACACCAGGAAACCTTCCATGGCTGCAGACCCATGCTTCCACTGATCCTCTGCGTGAAGCCCTCTGATCCAACTGCTCTCCTATGGTGAGTGTGGAAAACTCTCCCCCAAGGTCAGGCATCTTATACAGCAAATTCAATGGGCTTGGCACCTGCAACAATTATCTCTGAGAACCCCCAAGACAGCTGCCCAAGACAATGACACAGACAAGATTCTTCTAAACAAGGAATGATCCTTCTAATTTTCTTCCCTGGGAAGTATACAACACTTTGGGAGGGGGGGAGGGAAATACAATAACTGCACATATCTGCATATATGTTCCTGCTTCCTTCTGGCCTCTCCTCAGCATCCCACAGCCTGGAGAGCAAAGCTTGGCTACATGAGCAGGGCAGACCTCCTGGCTGAGAGCCGCCTTCTGATCTCCAGCCCCATCACCAAGGCTGGAGATGAAGGCATCTATTATTCAGACAGTGATGCCAGACTTCTTGGTTAAGAAAATCCTGATTAAAAAACAATGTGTTGCCCTTCCTGTTTGCTTTGCAGTGGCCTTGTGTGGATCCAGCTCTACGGAAAGCAATCCATCACCAACAACCAGAAAGATGTGTATCATGCAAATACAAAAATACTTCACATTTCACTTGGTTTTTCATGTCTTCCATTCTCATTGCCCATTCTAGTTCAGCTCTCCTCAGTATCTTTTCTTTAACCTAATTAGTACAGATATACATGGACCACCCAGTATTTTTTAAATGAAGGACGGTTTTGTGCAATATTATCACATAAGCTTTCAAAGACAATCAAATTTAAAAGAAAATTAACACAATGAATACACATTTCTCACATTGTCACTCCTGATATGATGTTTCTTGGATTTTTTGCTTACATGCAACGGAATGTACATTGTCATACTGCTTGTGACTGGTTTATTCACCGTATTCTGATAATCATGGACTGTCACTTCAGTAACACTCCTCTAGCTAATTAGTTTATTCACTAAGCACAGATGAATGGCTGATGAGCTACAAAAAGTTGCTATTGTCTGAGTCAGTCACCAAGTAACTAACTTGGCCATTTAGCCAAGGAGAAGTTTTCTTCTCTGAAAGGTGACAAGTAGCTATGTAATGACTTCTATTATTTTCTCAATAAACTCAGAGAAAATAGGACATTGCAGCTAGAAAAACAGAGAAAGAGAAATTAGCTGCTACTGTCATTAAGGATTCAGAGGCTGAAAAAGAACAGTTGGTGCAATGCAGCTGGAGAGGCTTTTCGGAGTAAAGTGATTATTCTCTGGCCATTAACAAATTATTTTTTGCTGGAATGCAAGACCTGCACTCCTCCAAATAACCTGGCTTTGCTGTGAGGAGCACACTGGCTGCTAGGACAGGCAAAAGCCATCGCCCTTTTGGCCCTCCTGATGGACACTGCACTTCTTCCACCTCTTTGCTTCCATGCCACAGGAAAAGCACAGAAATAATTGAAAAACTGAAGCATATGCAGACATTTGAAGAGAGACTGGTCTTCAAAATCAGCCTAAGTGAATTTGGAGCTGCATTGAGCATGTTCAGGGGGGGCACCTGCCCCACTGAAGCTTAGTGAGGTGTCACAGCAAACTTCCTTCACCTCCCTTGCCCGTCAGAGCTCACCTGCAATCATTGATCCAAAGATAACAAGACGATTATGATTTATAAGAAGATGATTTATGGACACAGTCAGTACTGGGGCTTGTTCTAAGATCTCTGTGCCTGCCACGGGGGAGGCAGGAGGGAACCCAAACCCTCACCCGGCTTGTCCTTCAAGTCATCAACAGTTGCCTTCCTTCTGCTGTAGTGGCTGCTCTCTTGGCACTCCAAGGGAGTGCAAGCAACACAGGGACCTGGAAGCTACTAAGCTGAAGGACAATATTTTTCTGAAAAGGCTGAAGGGAACAGCAGACCTACCCTAGGGTCTTTGGTTAATTTTTGAGAACATTTAGCTCTGTATCTGATGTCTCAAAGAAGCATTTCCAAACAACAACATGCCCAGATTGAGATCAGTGATGAGTGGTGTCCCGCAGGGGTCCATACTGGGACCAGTGCTCTTTATTGTCTTCATCAATGACACAGACAGTGAGATTGAGGGCACACACCGCTCTTGTGAGACCCCATCCGGGGTGCTATATCCAGCTCTGGGGTCCTCAGCACAGGAAAGACATGGACCTGTTGGAGCAGGTCCAAAGGAGGCCACAAAGATGATCTGAGGGCTGGAGCAGCTCTCCTATGAGGACAGGCTGAGAGAGCTGGAGCTCTTCAGAAGAGAGAAGAGAAGGCTCTTAGAAGACCTTACAGCAGCCTTCCAGTACCTAAAGGGCACCTACAGAAAAGACAGGAACAGACTACAGGGACAGACATTCTAGAAGATCCTGTTGCACTAGGACAAGGGACAATGGTTTTAAACTAAAGGATGGTCAATTTAGACTAGACATAAGGAAGACATTTTTTAACATGAGTACGGTGAGACATTGGAACAAGTTGCCCAGAGAGGTGGCAAATGCCCCGTCCCTGGAAACATTAAAGGTCAGGTTGGACAGGGCTCTGAGCAGCCTGATCAAGTTGAAGATGTCCCTGCTCACTGCAGGAGGGTTGGATTAGATGACCTTTAAAAGTCCCCTCTAATCCAACTAGTCTATGATTCTATGAGCTAGGAAATATAAAAGGGTGCTGGAAACAGGTCCCAGTCAGACAGATCCAGTCACTCACACTCAAAGCCAGCACTTGAGTGTGAAGTGGCAGCTGCCACAGGGGTCCCCCAGGACATACAGCCATCCACAGGACTGACAAAATCCTACAGATACGCCCCTGTAAGTTCACCTCAAACATGTTACAGCTCTGCACATTAAAGGACAGCATGGATAAAACTGGCTGGGGGGGAGAAAAAAGAAAAGCCAGAACTAACAAGCAACATTAAATCACCTGGCAGAGCAGCTCCTCCACAGAGTGGCCTATTTACAGAGTAGCTCAGTGCCCTGGGAGGGATCAGCAGTATTGCAAACCCAGAAAAAGAAATTCCCGAGAGGAACTGAGACAAGGTAACAATGATCCCTGCAGCCTAGGACCTCTCACACAGCCACGTCCTTTTTGAAATGTAGATTCTGCTGGAAGGACTTAGGCCTAGGGCTTTGAGCATGAGAGAAGGAAAACTTTTTCTTCCTGAAGACAGTCAAGCAATGCTGAAAACTGTTTTACTGTATTATTTTCTGTAGATGCTGTTTCTGAAGGCATGACCCAGAACAGCCTGATCGCAAAACAAAGCCATTTGTGGCTAGCACCACACATCACTGACTGTCTCTTTCCTCTCAAAATAAAATAAAATAAAATAAAATGAAAGCAAGTACCCCCATAAATCATTAATTCATTCCAGTTTCATAACAAGAATATTGGTCAGCTCCCATTTTACGTCCCTCTCTCTGGCTGCCTGGTCTACAAAGCCACCATTTCAGCTGCTTGTGCATACAGACCAGTGGACACACTGCACCACAACAGCACCCACATCCCCATTCTCCTGCCTGTGGAGAGGATGGCCACCCTTCTCCCACAAACCCTCACCTGCTTTGCCACCTTTCTTAAAGAATTTTTTTTATTAATCGGTAGCTCTGAGGCACCCATCAGCTGTACTCAGCTCCTGTAACAATCACGTGATTTATGTAGAAGTAATTGGGGTTAAACTATCTGCCACATCAAACTCTTCACATTTGGCCCCATCTTTAGGACCTAGAAACATCTGAAATACATAAAGCCCTGTGTCATTTAAAAGGGTCTGGGCTTAATTAGCATCATTCTGGATTTTATGGGAGAGATGTTGCTCTGCCAGCTTTAGGTAGCTAGTCTATCACTTGCAAGGTTATTTTCTTTTTTTTTTCCCTTTAGTACCTACATCAAAATATTTTTCCACACAGCTTTTCTTTTTCTTTTTTTTTTCCTAATCCTCCAACCAGCCGGATGACAACCACTCCTTATCTCTGGCTGTCTTCCATGCTAAAATAAGAATGCTGTTGTTACACTGAGGGAGCTGCACCCTTCCACCTCCGTTCCCTCCCGACATGCACGCAGCTGGCTGCGCAGGAACGCCCGAGGTGCCATTTTCTGGCCATTTTGTTGTGATGCTGTTGCAATTTACCCTCTAGCTACAATTTGTATTTCTAAATCACACCAGGCCTCTCGTGCCATGGATTTTACAACCTCAAGTGACAGACAGTCTCTGTCCTGAAGAGCTGGTGGTGCTCAACCCATCTCCACTGCCACTGCTTCCCTGCCTTGATGTAGGCTAGGCTGACACAAGGGCCAGCACGCAGCCAAACACAGCTCCAACGAGGCCGGGAGATTTGATTAGCAGCAGAGAATGACTGGATTAGAAGAGGGATAGGATTAGAGATTGATGAGTTGCTCCGAGGCTGCTACGTCTGTATGACTGGCTCCAGCAGCAGCATTTGAATGTCAAACTGTTTCTCCTCGGAGCAGGGAGGTACCACCTATGTCAGGCTTCAGATAGTGCAAGGCAGCTGGAGGAAGGTAAAGGGCTTGAGTTGGAGTCTGAACTGACAGCTCAGTATACGCGAGCCCTTAGTGGGTCACGCAGAGATGAGAAGAGGGGAGAGAGGGAAATATGAAATTATTTGCCCACAGCTACACTGGCAGTTTGTGTCAGAGGCAAAAATGGGAGCCAGATTTTTTTTCAAAAAATGAATTCCTCAAGCAGGAGATGAGCCAGCCGCCTTTGTTACATGCAAATGCATTTTTTCCCTGTAATTCATACTGCTGCAGGCTCTGCACAGTGAGCTCCAGCTTCCTGAAGTTGTAGGGTGTTCTGCATGAACTGCTCATTGCACACCTCACGGCCACTACTCTGTCCCCCAGCCCATGCTTGCAATGCAATCCACATGTGTTGCAAAAGCTTATCACTTGCTTTTTTTTGTAGGAAGCAATCAGGACCCTGCAAAACCCGTCACTGAGGTGATTTCCAGTCTGACCTGGATAGCTCTGGCTACTGGATCACCTCCAGAATTTAATGTATACACGGAAATTCAGCGTCACTCTCCAGTTAACTCAAGCAAACTTGAGTTAAAAAAAATTCCCTCTTCAAATTTGGCTTCAATCATCTCTGAAGGTGAAAGAGACTTCAGCATCTCCCTACTGGAGCTTCTCACAGAAATGCTACAAAATTCATCAGAGACACTAAGGACAAAATAGTGAGGATGCATTAATTGATCAGGTTGCTCTAGCAGAGCAGCGTAAGAAATTGTACCGGCCATCAGCAGCCTCCTGCGCTAGTTACTGTAGTTACATCTGATTAACCAGGGCCACTCACAGAGTCATGAAATGGAAGGGAAAGCTTTTCCAAATTTACATATTAAAAACATGGAGGTGTGCTGATTTCTGTCCTATGGAGTGTTTCAGGCATAACACTAGTAATCAGTAGCGATTTGTGAGGAACACTAAGCCGATTTGCTAGTGATAAACGACATGAAAGGTTACTTAGGAAAAAGAAGAACATTTCCTCATCAAGTTTAAACGGAAAATACCTGAAGAATTAATGGGCAACCAGATACTCTTTCCTCTTTAACAATACATCCCCACTAGACAATATATATACCCTCAATCATGTATTTTAAGCATTATTTTTTAAAAATTACTTCTAGTGGAGCATATAAACTACCATCAACAACAGCAACTAAACCAAAGCCAAACCAATCTCTTAAAAAAGAGGGGGAAGTGAGGGAAATGAGAGAAGGAGAATAACTGCCCGCCCAGTGAGCTTGCACCATCTCCCCGGAGGGATGCAGAACTTCTGGAGCACGACACTTCACCCAGGCACCCAGCGCCACGCACGCCCGGAGCACTGCGAGGCCGGCACAGATGCCCCGCGACAGCCTCATCCAAAAAAACACATTAAGGGAGACGCAGGTGACAGTCCATCCTCCTGGCAGACTTCGCCGGGAAGCCGAGCGACAGCGGGAGGAATTTCTGCCCCAACTTCGGAAGGGTAAATTCTCCTCCTGCTCCTCGCTTGTCACCGGCTGCGTGAGGGACCCCAAATAATCCCATCTTGTAACCCACCCTACACATTTCTAATCTCCTTCTCCCAGAGCGCGGACCCGGGCGCTCAAAGCCGCCGTGACCTGCCGTGCGTGTTTTGCTCCCCGTGGGGCAGGAGCCAAAAGCCGCGGGGGGCGATGCCTGGCCGCGGCACGCGCCGCTCCTCCCCGCGCACCCACGGGCGTGATTTTGGAGAAGTTGCGCAGGCAAAAGGAGGAGAAGGAGGAGGAGGACGACGACGACGACGACGAGGAGGAGGAAGGGCGGGGGTGGGGTGGGTGTCTCTGCCCGTGCGGTCACGGTCTCGCCCCGTCCCTGTCCCCGCCGCGGTCCCTCCGCGCCCCCCCCACCGCCGCAGCCCCACTGCCGGGACAAACCCGCACAAAGCCGCCGCCGCCGCCACCGGGATCTCGCTGCGCCCGCTCGGCGCCACCAGAAACAATAGTCACGGGCCGAAGCGGGGATCGCGGGGCCGCCGCCCTGCCCGCGGTACCGCAGCGCCCGGCCGCCGGTGGGAAGAAGGGCTGGATGGGGGGAGTGTGATTCCCGCAAAGCGCCGCCGCCCCGGCCAACCTGTCACCGCTCCGCCCGCCCTGCGCTGTTGGCACGCCGCCGTTCCGTGGCACCTACCTGCGGTGGAGGGTGCGGCAGCCCCTAGCTGGGCTCCATGGGGGCCGAAGCCGCCGCCAGCCTCTGTCAAGCGCGGCCGCCGGCGCCGGGGACGCGCCGCCCTGCCCTGCCCGGTACCGCGTCCCGCTCCCCCCGCGCCGGGCGGGGCCGGGCGGGGCGGGGCGAGCAACGGGAGCGGGGCTTGGCCGACCTGGACCATGCCCACCGCCGCTGGCCCCGCCCCCTCCCGCCGGCCTTTCTCCCCTCCTCCCGCACCGGAGAGGGATGCGCGGGATAAGGATCGGTGAGGGTCCCGGGTAGCCACGCCGGGAACAGCCCCGACGCCCAGGAGGATGCTGCAGCAGGCAGCGTGATCCTTGGTCATAAATCTTACAGATGTTTTGCTCTCCGCTTGCTCGAAGTTTTGACCTTGTCTCCTCTGCATCAGTCTCGGATTGACCACGTTTCTGATTTCCTGTTTTTCTTTATTCCCCCACCCCACCCCCGACCTCTTTCGCATCTTTTTAATTCCCCTCTCCTCCGCCGTCTTTTCCATCCTTAGTGTCCCCGTTTTCCCACCAGACTCTGAATACCCCAAGCCCCTAGACCGCAGACTCTGGGCTTTAAAATGGTTTTGTCAAGGGCAAAAGAGGTTTTTTCTAGGTTTCAAATCGCTATTAAGTGTCGCCAGCAGCTTATTGGAAGGTGCGGTGCATTAAACTAAATCCATGGCTAGTATTACATAATATGTCCTCAAATGTACATAAAAGATGATTGTAATTCCATCTGGATTTCTGTTGATATTAGCAAACCGCTCGAGATTTCCTCTTGTGGTTTAATGGGCTTTTCAAAACCTTTGACTGGTGCTGGATCAAACAGATTATGATTTAAGAAAGGGTAAAGCACACGCACTCATGACATCCTAGGAATTAGTGAAAGAAGAAAAAAAAGAACTTAGTAGGTCATCTGCCTAATCCATCTTCCAAAAGAGAGTAGGAATGTCCCCCATACCATAATTTATGGGTGTTTGTCTAGTTTTCTTTCAAATGCTCCAAATACGTGGCTTCCTCATCGCCCATAGGAATTTAGGTCAAGCTGCCTGAGAGGGAATTTCATAGCATCTTGGGATTTAACATCCACTACTGTTATTCCAAGAGGTTTATTTTTTTTTCCTGAACAGCACAACTGTGCTGTTGCAGTTGGTCATTTATTTCTTGCCCATCATCACGGAAGGATTTTGGCCATCACTTTCCCCAGGTTGAGAGCCCAGGGACAAGCGCAGCTTGGAAAACGTCAATGCCTGTTCAGTGTGGCCAAAAGAGTGAGTCAAATGTCAGGGCTTGTTAACAGAGCAGTGGAGAGGAAAACAGATTTTACATTGGTCTGTAAATGTGTGCTGGACCTGTGCTCTGAATACTGCTGGAATTCTGCTCTCACCTTTTCAAAAAGGAAACAGTAGAGCTGGAAAAGATTCAGAGCAGGCTAGCAGTGATGATCCATGGTTCGAAAGGGTTTTCCAGTTAGGTACACGCAGCCTGGCAAGAGGCACCTGAGGGGAGATGTGACAGAGGTTCCTCAAATCTCAAGCAGCATGGAGAGAGTGAGCAGGGACTGATGGTCCTGGCTTCTAGCAAAAAAAGCAGAGGCCGTTAAATGAAGGTAACAGACAACTGCTTTGCCTGACTGTACAGGAGTGATGCTTCACACAAGCACAACTGTGGAGCCCTTTGCCATTTGACAGCAGGCAGTTGATGTCATTTTGAGGGGAGAATGAATGAATTTACAGCAGAGAAATCCATGGAGAGCAGCCAAATCACAGCTGGTTCAGAAAGGTCCCTCCATGACAAGTGGTTCACGGCTGGGCTTGCTCTGTTCTTGTACTCTCCCCTAGGTGTACCTTGATAGTCACTGGTTACCTTCCAGCAGTGAATACACCTCTCAGATTTAATGTCACCTATGTGTTAATTTTGTGCTGCCCACAGCTTTCCTAATGCCTTTACTGCACAGAATTGAGTACTAAAAGGGATGAGTAGCTTTCAGTGGGAGAATGGCAATGCTGTAGCAACACACAAGTTGGTACAATTGTTGGAAGTTGGAGTCATCAAAACCCACTGGAAAAACCATCTTTATGCATTGAGTCACTGAAGAGAGAAAGTCACTGGTTGCATAGAAGTTTCTGTCACCCTTCTAAAATGTGACAGAAATAATCAAATCTATCTGTGGCCTGGGGACAGTGACCTTAATTTAAAATCAATCAAAAATCCCTCTGTCAATGGCAGCTGATTGCCCCGTTTGCTTTCAGACTAATGCCCTCCCAGGCCCGCCATTGTCAGTGTTGTTACACAAGTGGGTAAGTATTGTGTTGTCTTCTCGTCTCCCCTCTTCCTCCATGCCTTTGAAGATGAGATAGCATGGGCTCAAACATTAGTTTGTGCATTAGTTTGTAAATCTGCACATGTATGCCTCAGCATGGCTTCTTTATCCATTCAGCTTCTCCAGAATTTGCCAGTTCAGTATTGTACCTTACAGAAAACTTGCTCTGGTGAGGTGGGTTGCCACAGAGCAGACAAACTGCAGCAAGAATGAAAACGAAGGAGTGCAAACTATGTATGTGAGTGACCTTGGTCAAGTGACTCATGGTTGTAGTCTTTTATGGGACTGATCCCATAGGTTGTTTTCACACTGTTTATGCAGAAAAATGCATTCAGGTAGATCAGAATAGTCACCATTTGCCTGTCATGTTGCTCCACCTCCACCTAAATCTCAACATGAATTCACTTCTGAACTCCCGTATAAACTTTGTTCTAAAATGGGGTGTCTAAGGTAACTATATAGAGAAGACTTGCACGAACCTTACATATTGCCTGTGCTGACAATGAAACAAAGGGGTGTGCTCTTTCCTCTCGCAAAGCATGTAAAGCAGTCAGCAGTATCATTCATCTGGCCCTATTACTTGATCTTGTAGAAACACTTTGATCCTGTGACAGTACTACACAGTAGCAAAATTAATGCTGCCAGGTGGGATTACTAACATAGCAATCCAGGATGTGTTGCAAGCTTTAAATGGGAATCACAAAGTCTCTGTAAGCACCCACACTACAAATGCTGGGTGGGGAGAACTGACAGACGAGTGCACATACACTGTCTCTTGGGAACATTCAAAGCCCAGCAAGAATGCTCATTGCACCTAAAAGGGGGGTTCTGAGCAGATACAAGATTCATAGCGACAGAAGTAATTTTCAGATTTTCCTCTAATAATATATAGGCAGTAGTAAGCCTGTGGCAAGTCCAAATTGAGTACTGAGCAGCTTTTAAATTGTTTAAGGCATTATCTATTATAAGGAAGTTTATAAAGCTCCATCTCCATTATTTGAGTTTTCACGAGGTCATAATCCACTTGACCCTCGTGGTTTATTTCATCACTATTGTCCCTCAGAGGAATTATAACCTTTACCATTACCACTTGCTAAATATATCAAGAGGTTTTAGTGATATTATCATAAATCACCAAGCTCAGCTTTGTTGCTTGTAACATGACCACAGTATGTACTGTTTTTTGATGCAGTGATTGTCAGCCTGATCTAGTTATATATTTTAAATACACATGTTAGCACATGCTAACATATATGAATGTGTATTTGATTTCTTTTTGCATTTAAAAATCGCCTTTTTCTGAGGTTGTCTGAACTTCAAGCATAGGCTTTTTAGGCAAAGTGTCTGGGATCAAACATGAAAAATACAGATTCAATGATATTGAAATCAAGCACAGTGACTTCAGGTAACGACATTCTCACAATTGTTCCTCTTTTCAATTAAATGTATGAGCATTCATTAGAAATCATATTGTAATGTGATTATCTTGAAAGCAGTTAGTGACAAGAGCAAAGATATCCCAGGTAAGCCAGATGCATTACTATGTGGCTTTTTAAAAGGATAAGCTATAGGGAAGTTAATGAAAAGTGAAGATTTTGGATAACAGTAATGCATGCAATTATGGTGCTTTTTACAGTTCAGTCTGTTTTCTAGCAGAAAGCGGGTCCCATGTCAGCCCCCTCAAAGTTCTTGAAAAGAATTTGCCATAGCCAATGTACAGTTGCAGGACATTGCAGTACTGGCCTCAAACACTTTTTGACAAGACATACCTTGTTAAACAGTAACTGTAATCCGATCAAGTTGTTTCTGGCTTCAAGAAGGATTCACCAGTACTATAAATCAGGCTTACTTGCTGGAACTGCTGGGATCTAAAAATTCTTTGTAGCAACACCTGAAAAAGAAGCTTATCTGTCTGACATGATGCTTTGGGGCAGGTCTTGGCATACAATACCATTTCTGATGATGCATGGCATAACATCCAGAATCAAAAATATCTCATCTGATGAAACCCTGGAAATCTATCTTTGGGAAGGTGGAGGAGGAGTTATCTGCTTTCATTCTACAGAGCCTTCCACTGTTGCAGATGGGGAAATAGGGGTGCACTTCAGCATCCCCCATCTCTCCACAGGCTTGCATGTCTACGGTGCATTAATTTACATCTGAGCTAGTCACTCTTCAACCTTTATGGTCAGCCAAGAGAAATAAGCACTTCTAGGATGTAATTCTTTTGACCTTCCTTAGACATCTACTTTAGAAAAAGATAAATCACTTCCCCAAGTGTAAATGTTTCTCTGTTGACCACAAAGGGACCAGAGGGTGATTAGTTCAGAGGTAGGTGTCTATAACACAGGCTACATGCAATTAGGCAAATCTCAAACAGATTTTTCTACAATGCTCCTCTCACAGTGGCTTTTGAAGTGTTTTACAAAGATTTTTATTTCTATATCATAAGTGTATAAAATAACATATTTTTCTCCTTCTTTTACCGTCTTTTATTTTTGAGAAACGTTACGTTAGCAGGGTCTGCACGTTGTGTTGTTGTTCGTTATGTTGGTGCTCTGTTCAGAATTGTTTTCAGCTATCTACTGAGAAATTGGCAATTTTGGACTACTTCTCCCTATGAGTCTTGCCAAATATTTGTCTGATTTAATGTAAAGGTGGAGAAGGGGCACATTTTACACCAAGGAAGTGAATACGGCATTAGAAATATCTTTTATCACTGTATGTGACTAGAAAGCAAATATGAATACACACACATTTTAGTTTTTATTTGATCATGGAGTGATTTTAAATACTATTAGTAATGAAAAATCTATGGTAGTAAGAGTCACTGTACTACCAATAAGCCCACTGAGCCCATGTACAGTATATCTCAGAAAAGGCCCAAGGCTCAGATGTCTATCTCTGTGTTCTTGTATTCCAAACAAGCAGTGAATAATGCATTAGTTTTGCTTCCAGCATCCTATTTTGAATATGCTTTAGCCAGAATTATTAGCTTTCATGTAGTGTATATTGTTAACAGAGGTCATGGTCCACACCCATCTAGTGCTGTCTCCAGAAGTGCCCTGGCTCAGCGCACAGAAAGGTTTCACTAGAAATTCTCATTGCTGGTTGTCACCATGAGGTCCCCTGAGATATCCATGTTACAGGGAAAGTGAAAATGTCCCTGCAAACATCTGCCCCTTTGCCCAGGCACTCCAATGTGTGTGTTGAGCTGGGTCAAGAACATCTGAAGTTGTGTAATAACAAGTAAATTCCTGGGGCTGCCTTTCACTTGGCCAAGGTGAGAAGAACCTGAAGAGAGCCTTTCTTAAACCCTTAGGTCTTGACGAGGGCCACCAGTGACCCAGTACTGATGGTGGCCCCAGTCATCTGCTGAGTGGAAACTTGTGTGATAAAGGGGTTGCACAGCTGGGTTCTGGGGTGAGACCATGCTCTTGGCTGCTGTGAAGCTGTACCACTCTCCCCTTTGGCAGCTGTGGTGGTCTAAAAAGAGAATTAGCTTGCAACTACTTATAAAGAGAGCATTATTTAGGATAAATGGTATCCTTTGCAAGGGAGTAGGCATTTACACACACAGACACACACACACACAGACACACGTGCACACATCCCTTAGTTAAGTTTCCACAGCTACCCTTAATGCAACGCAGCCAGCTGTTAAATCCAAAATAGCAACGAGTGCACATCATACGCCCTCTGTATTACCATTTGAAAGGGACAGTTCCTTGGGAGGATGGGAATTTGACAGGATATGAATATGTCTGAGACTCTATTAGGCGCTAATTCAGCAGGACTGGCTGAATGAGATGAAGAAGCAATGAGGAGGAGAGAATCTCTCCAAATTTGAGCTGATTGGTAATTTTGATGAAAGCCTTTTAGTCTCATTCAGTGATTGTTAATTACCTCTGGAAATTAACGTTTATTTTTCTCTTCAGGAAATGTTGTTTGCCTGCCAATATAGAAAGATTAATTACATTCTTCCATGGATGAAGGTGAAAGTAGGGTCCTTGTGGTCAGTGCACATTTTGGCTGTGGATGCAGGGATATCCCCTTCTGAAAAGTGCAGTCCAGCTCTTTCCTCTTGAGTTTTCACAGGAAAGTAGCATGTCCTTGTCCTTCTGGGGTGAGGTTGACCTGTCAGGTGCTTTCACCAGGAAAGTCTGGGTGTGGGAGAGCTGTGAAAGATGGGAGAGAAAGGACAGTGATGACTAGGGTTAAACAGCTTGGAAGTAAATTAGGGGAAGCCTATTGCACCACTAAAGGAGAAATAACTAATAATTTGTGATGAAGATATCTCTGCTTAAATCAAAGGTAACCCTCAGCTTAGACCCATCTATTCAGAGTATCACAACAGTTAATTGATTCAAAAAAGTGATAATTTGAAACTCCATAAGCTATGCCAGCTTCTCCTACTAGTTCTCATTTATTTGATCTTGGCTCAGCCTCAAAAGCTGCTTTTGTCAGCACTAATGATGGCCCTTCCACTGCTCAAGAGTTTATTTCCAATATCGACTATTATGCCGTTCACTCCTGCTGTGCAGAAGAAAAAAAAAGGAAAGAAAGAGCAAGGCAATGTCCCAGGGAAACTCCTGTGTGGGGTTGGTGTGGGCATTTGACTGAGTTCTTGATTTAAAGCTATCAAACAAATATCTGGGCGTAGTTGTTAAAAATCAGACATCATAAAAGGAAAGGAATGCTCTGTTCCTCAACCTATTTTTTTTCCGATGGGAAGACACTGCATTAAGTCTTAATGATAGATTAAATAGATGGAAAGTCACTTGGAAGCCCAGTGGGCAGAGAGATTTCAGGCTGCCTCTGTCAGGCTCACAGGGAGGAAATGAGGCAGCTGAGAAGAAGCTCAGAGTCAGGAAGGAGGCAGACAGGTCAAACAGACAGGCTTTCCAGAAGCAACTTAGCTGAGAGCAAACAAGCAGCTGCAGTCAATCAAAGCCAGCAGGGCAGCCAGCTCCAGAGCTTGCTCCCAGTTTGCAGCATGAGCCAAACCGCCCCATAGGGAGCTGCCCTTGTGCTCCCATCTTCCACGCAGCACCAGGGCAGCGAGCTGGCATCACTGAGTGATCTTGCCAGGATTGTGACAGCTGGTTTGGGAGAGTTTGCATGCCATCCTTCCCACCTGCAAAAGCTGTGGGAAGCTTTTGCCCCATGCCTCTGTCCTTGTGCAAGGTTCATCGGGGTGCTGGACTGCAGACCTCAAAAAGGAGGTGTCCAGGAAAATCAGGAATTTTAGGTCTAGTCCTGGTCTCAGGTGGAACTATTCTTCACACATTTGCCAGGATCAGCAACAGACCAATGCAGCAATGAAAAGTGCAACCCTTGGTGACCTGACTTGTTTTGATCAGAGGGAATCCTTCTTGACAGAGGCATAGGATACCATCCTGTAGGTTTTATCCAGCAGTGTTGAAGGGTTACACTTCGAAGACTCTGTCATGGGTGAAAGACAAATCCATTTTGGCTCTTGACTGTTCCCTGTACAAATTGAAGAGGAAATAATACCTTGGCCCATTGGTAAATCTCACACAGGTTACAGATTTCACCGCTAGTCTCCTTTACAGTGTGTTTTGAGATCAATATGGGAAAGCACAGCAAGACACCGGTATTTGTTACATTTTACATAAGCTGGTTGCTCCCAGCCAATGGTGGTATCTTTTGGGAGCAATAAATTTAGAGATTAGTAAGGGAATCAGTAGGGGAAAAGCATTGCAAATTATGAAGACAGGCATCAAGAAGCAAGTGATACAAACAGAGAAGATGAGATGGAAAAGAGTAAGAATCTCACATAGGATATATCTGTTCAGTGGCCAGTCTGAAAAACAAAGAAAAAGAAGAGGTTCTTCTATGTGGTCTAGCCAGCCTAGAATCCTTTTATAGCTTTTAAATAATGTCACACATGGAACAAATATATAATTTCTAAAGAAAAACACGGAAAGTCTCAGTTATGTTCTTATGAATGCTTTCTATTTCTTTACAAGCTAAATCTGTTTACCAAGTTGGACTCAATTCTGCAAGTTGCTTCTTCAAAACTACATTTTTTGACAAATTTGTTGTTTGCCAAAACATTCTCCAAGTTTTAATAAAAGAAACCCCAAACCAAACAACTAAAATTCAATGGATTGGAAAGAGTCCAGTAGGCTTTGGTTCAGGCCTTGTAAAGCAGCAAATAAACATTTTCTGCATGCTTTAGTAGAGCATATGACTTTTCAGTCTTCCACAGTCTCTATGTAGAAGAAGGGAGCTAAACACATGGAGGAATAACTAGTTAGATTTGTTTCATCTTCAGTTAAGAAGGCAAGCTAGATCTCCTTCAGCCTCTGGCACAGACATCAGGTTGTCATGATTATAGTCACAAAAACTTTTTCCTCTTCTATGGTATGGAAATCCAAATGTCCTAAAGGATACTGAAAGGTAAGTAAATAACTCCATGTATAAAAGAAATGAATGCTCGTAAGTGAAATAGAGAAAACTGAGGCTACCTGGAGTAATTCTCTCCTATTTGAACTCGCTTTTAGCTTGTCTGCCTTCATCTGATGTTATAGCGGATAGGAACATAGGGGTGCTATGATAACAGCTCTCATGGCCAGTGTGGTTCTCAGGCTGATGAAACCAAAAAACAGTGTTTGAAGTCTAATGGCAAGCTAGAGAGAAAACATCTATTAGACATGTTAGATGAACAGTGTATCCAGTTCCTAAAAAATACTGGTTTGAATCTTGTCTTCTGAGACAGAAAGATACAGTGATATAGACATCTATACATACGATGGAAAGAAAGATATATACATCTATTTATATGTAGGTTGATACTGGTGCTAGACAAATGGTTCAGAACTGAGTCAGAGATGCATATGCATGTTTTTACATGTGCTTCTTGCTGCAACTTCCTTTTTCCTGTCCAGAAGCGTCCTGCTTTTGCAATATTAACTGCTCATCTTAAAACACTCTCTTCCTACAAAGCTCAGGGAGCATTGGCCCTCTCTGGCTGTTGGGATTTTGTGACAGCTCCTGCAAGGGCAGTCAGAGCATGAGTAATATTCAGAGCCTGGCACCCCATGTCATTGTGATTCCACAAGACATTATTTTCTGATGCAAACACACCCTGACCTCCAGAGCACTCAATATATCAAATGTGTAATGTATGCAGAAACAATCCCAATAAGGAAGGAGATAAATAAATTTGTTATGATTTTAATGATATGCATTTTAAATGTCACTTTTGCTGAGCAATTAGGGTCTGAAGAGAGTGACCTTTGCACAGTGCTTAAATTGTCCTGAGGCATGGTACTTCTCTATGCATTTATTACTGCCTTGCATGATGAAGTGTAGGTGGTACAAAGTAAGTCTGTCATTTGTGGTAGGTACCTTTCTGGCCAAAACACACAATAAAAGAAAGATGGTGAAAACTTTTTGCCACGGGAACGCCGTGTGAAAAGCAAGGGATATTGAAATGCCTTGCTCATGTGTGCCCTTTGACATGCACACACACAGATGTGGGATGGGGGGTCTCTGAAGAGCAGAGAACAAAGGGGACCAAACCACCTGCCCAAAATGTGGCATTCTGCCCTTCCCCTTGTTTCCCATGTGAGCAGCGTGGTGTCTAGCCAAGTCCGGTGAGATGGACCATATTGTCTGTCTGGGCATGGGAACATTATCTTTTCTTCACTCGTTCCTGCCACTGGATTCTGCTACAAGCCAAACAGCTTCCAGAGGGTGCAGCACGCCATCTATTCTCAGGCATACCCACCCTCTGAATCATGTTTAAAATATTTTATCTTTATACTGAAGCCAAGGAGAGAGGTTTTAACTTGAGAGATGTAGGCCCACTGGCCTCTCATTACCAATAGCAGTTTCAAAGGCCGTGTGTTAGGCAGAGGAGTGACTCACAAGGTAAGGGAGTCCCTCTATGGTAGCTACCACTGCAAAGTGGAAGCAAAGCCATAGGCAGTCACCTTCCACCTCCTGTGCATCTGCTGGTAGTATGGACAGTTCAAGTATGGAAAGTACCTACACCTTAGGTCTAAGGCTATAAAATATTAGTTTTACAGCCGAGGCATTTTAGTATGTGGCAAAATGCAATTGCAAGTAGGAACTATTAAAATACGGGACTCTGTTTTGGCAAGGAAGAATACTGCAATAATGTAGTAACGGGCAAGGTCTACTTTCCAACTGCGCCTTTGTAAGTGCTGCCATAAGTACTGGACATTGTGTGGCATCTGTTAGTTCATAAATGGTGTGATGCATCACCAGAATAAGCAGTAGCTTGTACAGAGCTGTTTTTGTCTCTCCTCTTCAGTATTTTTCCTCCAGTATTTGTAAGAAGTTGGTATTTATGAAAGCTGCACATCTGGTGGAGACTGCCAGAGTTGCCTGCTGGTCTGACAGGAGAGGGAAAATGTGGCAAGAGGACTGATGATTCTGCTTCATCGAGGAAGTCCCTTTCCAAGCTGGAAGGCCAGCCCTGGTAAGAGATATTCAGAAAACCTCCATATCTAATCCATTCTTGGTTTTATTGCTAGCAAGGCTGTCAAGCATTGGGCAGATGGCTAATATTTTCTTTCACTATCAGGCTCTGTTGGATTCAGACCAATGATATAAATATAAACAACCCTGGCTCTCAGTCACCAAAGCCTCCTGCCATCAGCCCTCCCAGAGAGATGCTATTTAAATGAACTAGGGAAGTGGGCATGACTGAGTAAAACAAACCAATTTGCCACACAAACTGGAAAGCTGATCTCTTGAACTGTATACTCAATTTTGCTGTCACTAGCTCACATCTGAGGGGATTTAGTTCTGTGTTTACTACATGGCTGGTGCTTGGTGGCTTTGCAGGGCAGGAGAGGTGTTGGAGTATTTAGGATAGTGTGTGTTTTAGGCCATCTGGCATGTTTGAACCGCATATGGAGCTCCTGTAACATTGAATGATTGGAACCCAAACCTGGTGGTCTGCCCAAGTCTATCTGTATTTCCATGTTGTGAGTCTGTCTCTGGGGCTGATTCCAGTGAGTCCAGGGAAAATTCAAATAATTGATTAACAGCTTCATAGTGCTTTGTGCCACTTCTTTCCAGTGTGCCCATATGTGTGATTTGCTACTACCAGTTTTGCACTGTCCTTCCATTCCCAGGCTCTGATGCATTCACTATGCTACCATGAGGTGTTAAAGCCTGGTACACAGCCCAGGTAAGGATACATGTATGAAAGTAATTAACACTGCTTCCCCATGACTAAGTATTCCCCCATGAGGAAGAATCACTCATGGGACACTATAATTCACATCCTCTTTACCTGTCCTGCCCACGTGATGTTAGGAGGAGAGGGACTGGTCTTACCGCTGGCACAAAGCCATCGTGGAGAAGCACTCATGACTACACAGCAGCTGAAGACCCCATCACCCCATCCTGGACAGGGCATTTTCAATGCAGCGCTCATCCTCCTGCCTCATATCATGCTTCTCCACATTCTCATGACTTATCTTTCCTGAGCAGCAGCAGCATCAGTAGCAAGCTTGATCCTTTTCAATTTGCTCTTCTTATGGCAATGCCTATGCCTCTGGGGTCCACAAGGCATTGGGAGGCCATGTCAGGAACCCTGCTTTGTATTTTTTTCCAGTCACAGCACAGAAAAGGGGAATATAACAGAGTAGATGATGAATGCTTCAAGTCCAAAAATTGTTACTTTCTAGGCTTAACTGTTTAAAACCTTAGCTTCTGGAAAATCTCCTGTTTCAGAGTGGAGAGACCTCATGGCGTCTTCATTCCCAGCTGGAAGGGAGACCTTAAATCAGAGAATAATGTAGCATTAACAGGAGAAATAGCTCCTCTAATCTCCAGCAGCATGTTCCATCTGGAACATTTGTAGGTACGCAGCAGTTCTATGTATCATTGGAGAGGTATTTAGTTTTTGTGTCTTTAAACAGCATTTTGCCTTGCTTGTTTACAAAGTCGCACGTCTCAGATCTTTCCTTTTGGATTTTTTGGTTGGTTTACTATAACAAATGTAAGTGCATAGAGATGGAATGTTGTTGGCATTATTCTGGCTCTTGCTACTTCTTCAGTGTGTGTGCACCTGTTGTAGAGCAATGGCTTCAGACAGGGAGGAAAAAACAAAAAAAAAGAGAACTTCTACAGATTTCTGGATCATGTATTAAAAACGATTTTGAAATATTATCATGGATTACTTTAATTCTGCCATAGACAGACTGTATTTCAATGGTCACTGAAAAGAAAAAGGAATAGTTTATAAGGTGTAAATGAGCAGGGAGACTGATAAAAAAGAAAGTATACAAATTATATAGAAAGATATTCAATACTCACACTTAAAATATTAAGTATGGAAAGGGAGTCTAGTCTGTAGTGGTGGTGGGGGTATAGTCTCATGCAATTCGTCGAGGATATCCATGTTTTACATTTACAGTGTTCCACAGAATATCTGGAATTCAGCCTATGCTGCCTTTGAGAGGTAAAATAAATACGGGCAAAATAAATAGAGTGAATACAATTAAACAAGGCTAACTTGTGTCTATATTTCTGAGAGCTTGGTATTTGCTTTGTTTTTTTAGTCAGAAATTTCTAAGTGCATAGGCTTTTTTAATACAAAAAATAAGCCAGACAGAAAATTTTCTTCCTCCCTCTGGTGATTTTTCTCAACCACTTGCGCTTTCACTGTGCTGCTGGAGTAGCTGGGAGACAATTGGAGGTTATTTTTAGACTGACTCACTCTGTAAAGCTGACATTTGTAGGTTAGGCGTACCAGTTGCCGACTGCTCCTTCTTCTGCATCTTCCCTAAATAGTCCTCTTCTAAACAGTCGGAGAACCCCCTTTCTCCTTCCCCAGACTTTCCCCTTAAGTATCAAAGTACTAAACCCACGTTCTGTCTGTCAACATTATCTGTCGAGCTGAGTTAAAAGCGTCATTTAAGAGGCACAGGCAGATCATGTCCTCTCACGCAGCTGGAATAACCCGATGCAACACAGTGCTTCTGCACCTCAAATCTGCTCCTAATGGAGCACAATGTGCTCAGCATCCCTCTAAAGCACAGAGGAGAACCAGCACCTGGGCCATGCTGTAGGGTCAGATTCATATTCCAAGGGTCCCTGTAAGGTGCACATCAGCACATCCTCTCTGCTTACAATCCTCTCTGAGAAAATGGGCACCAAGAGGAATTTGGCTGCCTGCAGCCTATGTGCCCCAGAGGAGGGGATGCCCAGGAGCACCATGAGTTGTGGCCTGCATTTCTAGGGCTTGCCTTTTGACATCCTTGTCCACTGAAGGTGGAGAAAATGAGCTATGTTCAAAAGTAGAATTGCTGATGAGTCCTGCCTCTGGGGAATTATCTGAATGTGGGTGTGCAAGCACGCCTGGTGAGAGCCATTGCAAAAGAGGGAGGAACTTAATGGCATCCCACGGTCAGCATCCCATGGGAACTGGAGTGCAAATTCCTGGGATGCATTTGGCCACTGGTTCAGGGAGCTGGAGATGTCCTGGTGCATAAAAGGTACTCCACACCTCAGTTATTCACTGGCCTTAAGCCTTAGTGTTTAGCAGCATGGCAAATTTAAATCACTGAGCTTTCAACCCTGAACTCTTTCAATCTGCTGGAGTTTACAGAAACACATAGAGTTTCTAAGCCCAAGGAGGAAAGATGTTTCATAAAATCAGAATTCAATGAGAGATTAGATTATGAAATTGCTTTTGATCTACTCTATATTATAATCTCAAATCCTTCTAACATATTTGGCATGCAGCAGTACAAACATTATTTTCCACTTAAATGAAGGCTCCACAGAAATCCTTTTTCCAGTAAACCTCTTTCTTTTCCTGATGCTTTTTGTTTTTTAATGAATATCTTCATGCAAATTGCAGTTAAATAAATCCAGGGGCACATAATCTTTTGGGAAAAAATCCTTTTTTTTTCAGCAGAGCCCACATGTGGGCCTCATGCCAGGTAAAATCCAGTGTGCAGTCTAGTGAAATCCATCCTCAGCCACCCTATGAAGTTAGAGCTCTGCTTTCTGCTCAGTGCAATGCTCCTACTGGGATTTATAAGCACAGAGGTGACCATGGACCTGCATAACACTGATGCCAAGTTACCAGGATCATATCATCCATTTCTGCCCTGATGATGCATATTCCCAGCATGGTCCATTCAGGACAAACCCAAAATCTGGTTCCAAAGAGCTGGATGGGGGGAGACAAAACACATTGCTGCTGGATCTGCATCTCCTTCCACATAACCTGACTACATGAGGTGGCTGGGAAACACTTAGGTAATCCATTACACCAGCATCACCTATATGTAACACGGAACTGGATTGCTTTACCAGAAACAAGTGCTACTCTTATCTCATTAAAGAGGAAAGTTGGAGCATGTCTGGAAGACTAGAACAGTTTAGGCATCATTGAGGTTTAACTAGTCTTTGGAGGGAGGCATCGCTGAATGGGGTGACCAAATAGAAGAACAGACAACAACCTAAAGGAAAACAACAAAAACCCACCAGATGCTTATTTTCTTAGCTCTGTGCCTTCTCCTGGAATGAGGTCAAGTGAAAATGTTATTAGACTTTCTCTGTTTTAATGAGGTTTCAAAAGCCCCAGCAATGTAGTGCTCTTGGTTGATGTAGGAGAGCACAGCGAGGGAAGCAGTGCATCACCCAGGTTGGTCAGTGTGTCTTGGTTCATGCTTGTGGAAGGCCCAAGCTGTTGCAGCTCTACCATTTTGGAAATATTCTATCTCAGGAAGCAGTGCTGTGCTGAAGTCTGGGAGCATCTCCTGCTCTTGTGTGCACTGGAGGGGAAACCTGAGCCCAGTGGTGGGAGATGTGCTGTCTCTGTTCATTTCTCCAGCAGTAAGCAGGATTGTGCCTATATTTAATAAATGTACACCTGTTATTTTATTTCCCAGAAGTGTTCTCTGTGATGCTACAGACCCCACGAGAGCACAAAAGCTTCCTCTCCCTACAAGAGCAAAATAATATCATGAAGGTCATATTGGTAGGGCCCCTCTCACTCATCACTACCTCCAGTTGCGCAGAAACAAACCTCCTGAAAATTCAGATCCTAGAAGCAGCTAAATGAAAATCAAAAGCAGAAATTAAGAAGGAAGGAAATGTGTTAACAAGTTAATTAACTGATTGATGTTACTTTGTTGTTTCTTACCCCACAGTCAGCATTAGTTCAGTGAAATGTGCTTTCAAGAGAAATGATGCTAAGTACATGACAGAGTAGGCCAGGTAATAATTAGCAACGGATAAAGTGACCATTGGCTGGGAATTTTTTTGTCAGGCCTGCAGCTAATTAATATATTTTTTTGTCTTCCTGAACCTTGGGCTACCTAAAATAATCTTCACTAAATGTAACGTCCAGATCCCCCCTGGCTTAAAAAGCAGCAGAAATCCAAGATACAACCAGCATTCATTTTCTATTATGCAAATATAACTTCACAGTATGACACATCTGTAAAGCTTCATTTGGTTCCCCCCTGGCACAGTAAGCATCTGCAGCTTTAATGTCTTTGATATACTGTTTTTGATTAGATTAAAGATGATATTTATAGTAATTTCAGTAATGTCATTAGCTGTCACTGGAGTATCCTCCAACATTTTGTTTCCTCCATATGTTTTGCAGAAGGGATAATGAAATTTGACTGTCCTGCAGCTTGGGTATAATAGCCTTGTTTGGGAGCAGGGTTACATGGGATCAGGAACTACTCTTCAAGTGAAAACAGTGGCAATCTGTGGGCTCTGTAAACTGTGCATGACAGGCTTGCCCTCTGCGCCACCACTGTGTCCTTCCTTCTTCATCCCTCCACAGACAAGCTCCTCTTCCCTGTCGGTTGGCTGAAAATGGGTTGTTTGTCTATGGGGTCAGGTCAGGAGGGACGGATGGAAGGACAGACAGATGGCAGGGTAAAACAAAGAGTGACTACGGATCACCATTATATTTAGCAGAGAGGAAAATTCTGGGGAATATGATGACAAGCAATAAATACCTTCAGTTTAACAGTTTAAACAAAGGTGGGGAATTATTTATAGTAGGATAGAGTGTTGGCCAAAGGTCAAGGAAAGGAAAACTTTGTTTAGACCTCTTTTGGGAGTGGGAAGTAACTGGCATGTTGCACAGTGAGGGGCACAAGATGATAGAGGCCAAGGCACTTGTCTGTGGCCATGCAAGATGAGTAAGACCGTGGGTTGGGGTTACATGGTGACAGTCCTGAAAGCGGGAAAGGGAAGCTGGCACACAACCAAGAGATTTTCTCTTCCTTTTCTGATCCTGAGCCTCATTCTGCAGAGCACAGATGCAACTCTCTAACGACACTCCCACATGACTCTGTGTAGTTATTTGTGGGATTAAACACTTCAATTTTAGGATTGTTCTAGCTTCACTCTCTTAAAGTCTCAAATATACCATGTTACTTGAAAGAGTAAGTGTAGCACTGGCATTTATGATGGGCAGTGGCGTTAAATTATTATTGCAGAATTCAGCGTATAAATATTAGCTCCCCGAGAGGTGGTGAGTGAAAGTATATGTGCGAGTGACTTTGTTTAAGTAAAAGGTTGATTGACTTTGCATTAATCTTTCAGATTAATTTTGAGGAAAAAAGATAAACAAAAAACTCCGCGAATATAGCCCAAGAGCATTTAGAGGGACCAAAAAAAAAATCCTGTGAAAAATGTATAGATAAGTCGGAGTATTGCACTTAACAGTGCATTTCCAACTTGTGCATGCTGAAGATCTGACCACTGTAAGCAGATACGAGTCCAGCCCCGGTGGGAAGGCTGTGAAGAAAGTGAGGGAGAGAGCTCTCACTAGTCTCTGGAGCATCCCTGCTGGGAGCAGATGGGGAACATACAACCCAGCGGCCTTCCCTGGTGGGGCTAGAGATGATGGTGATGTGAGAGATGATGGAGGTGTCAGTGGATCAGTGGATCTGGGCATGGCCTCCTGAGTCTTCCCAGTGCGATGTCACCTTGACAAGTTTAGCACCAAAAAAAGAGAGATGTTATAATTCAGAACTTGCTGTGCCCCACAGTTTAAGGTGAGTTTTCCCCCTAACATGAACTGATGAAATCCGTGCTAGTTTAAACGGATGTCGCATGAGCACATTGCAAGGGGATAACAACCACAGTAGTGGATCCAACACTTGTATTCAGCTGATGTGTTGCTCTGAGCTAAGAGCAATACTCTGGTCATAATAACTTTGTTTTTGTCCTTTTTACCCAAAGAGGAGAAGCTTGCCAGGACTGTACACAGAGGTTCTTCAAGCCAGTTGGCTTTCTCTGGCTTCATACTAGCTCAAGCTGAAAGCAAATGATCATCTGATCGGTCTAATCACAGCTAGTAAGTCCTTTCAAGCAGCAGTTCCCTTGGGAACAGCATATATTTTGCAATCAAACTGTATTTCACCCCTAGATCTTTATACAAAGGTAAATAGGGCAACCAGCCTTTTTATTTTTTTTCCAAATGCATTTTACATTTATGACAATGAAAACGTCATTTGAAAATGCAAAATTGAAATCTTGCTTGGAAACTGTCAGATACAGTTGTTTATATTTCTGAAAATTAATCCTTCCTTCCAAATTCCGGTTCAAAAGATATGCAAATCATGCTTATGTATTTTCATATGTAGTCATATACATATGAAATATATTCATATCAGTATATTTGAAGATAGACTCAAATTTTGCATATAGCCATTACATTAACTTTGTGAATATTTTCATTTATCACCAGAGCCAATTTGTAGGAACTGTAGTAATCCATCTATTTATCTAAGACATGTGTGTACATCTGTAGCTCTGTCTCCTCTGCTGTTGGCTTCCCCCTTGCACTTATTCTTTTAAACTTCCCAGACACTTTCTACTCCTTCTTTTATTCATTTTTACCACTGAAACACCCATCCCACGTTCATTCAGGTCTGATTTACCCTAGTTCAGAAGTTCATTTCACTGGTTCCCTCCTCTCTACCCCGAGCAAGCCCCCTCTTTCAGCAGGCTCAGCCTGGGCGGTGCAGGGCTCAGCCCAGGGCTGGCCCAACACAGCTCAGACGTGCCCACCTCTGATCAGCCCATGGCTACCCCACATCCTCCTGCATTCCCACGACACAGGGATACCATGAGCTCCTCACACTGAACATTAGGGGTTTGAAAGGAGAAATGCTGATTGTTTTCAGATCCTCCTCCGTTCTGATTAACGTCTCATATGGAAGAAGTTTATGTAAAGCTGATGTTCACAGGCTCTGCATTATGCAATATCATTCTCTGCTAAACAATTCTTGTCAACACCTATAGTCTGTTTCTTTGTTGGACTCTTGGTGAAAATTGTTGGAACTCATGTTTTAATGTTCCCTCTTCCATTATTTATAATATCCTGAGTTACAAGTGACAACTAACCAAAACAGTTCTTGGTAGATCTTTCAATTTTCTGTATATTTTAAGGATGAAGTTTGCTCTTTTTAAAGCAGAGGATGCTTATCCTAATAATCTTGAAATGTAATTAAAACATAAAATAAGAAAATTTTTTAGCTGTCTTCCAGATGTTCTGAAGGTTTCCTCTAAGGTAAAAGAGATGTAATCTGTTTCTGAAGTCCTCGCAGCTTTCTGCAAAGTTCACCCTCTCAAGCTGCCAGAATTTATGTCTGCTGAATATTTTTTGGAATAATAAGGAGATGATCTTTTTAACCTCATCTGTTACAGCCAACAAAGGTTATGTGCCAGTGTCCAAGCCATACGAGATGTTCCCATCTGTATAAGCTTTGTCTGCTATCAGCCACCCTCATCTTCTCGCCCCTCGTCACATTAGCTTGTGTCATGGACTGATTTATGACCATCTCTTCAGCAAGGATAACCCATGTTTCGCCACCCTGTTGGGCAGCCTGCGGTGCCTGAGGAATACCCAGACTGAACTCCCTGGCAGAGCTCTCTCACCCCCCATCAACTTCTGTCTCCATTTGAGATTGGACTGTGCCTCCTTCACAGCCCTTTGAGCAGCAGGGCAGCACTGGCTGCCTGCCCTCAGTCTTCTCAGCAGACTCACTAGAGTGCCACAGTTGCAGGGTTACCCTTTATTCCATCCCAACAGGGTAAACCAAGCCTTTTAGGCAGAATCAGTTGCTTATGCCAGTGCAGGATCTGATGCTTCCAACCAGCCTATTTACTGAAGAATCATAGAATCATGGTTGGGCCTTAAAGATCATCTAGTTCCAAACCCCCCTGCCAAGGACAAGGACACCTTCCATAGACAGGGACATCTCCCACTAGACCAGGTTGCCCAGAGCCCCATCCAATCTGGCCTTGAACACTTCCAGGGATGGGGCATCCACTGCTTCTCTGGGCAACCTATTCCATTGCCTCACCACTCCCACAGAGTAGCAGAGGACTTTTACAACGCGTTAATTCATGGCCAGTCTCAGCCCCAGCTTGTGCATACTCCTGTTGTCTCTACCAGAGCTGCTCAGGAACCAGGATTTTACCATTCAGGAATTTGTAGCGCAGGGGAAAGGAGCAACCCTGAGCCCTAGCAGGGAGAACCGCATGCTGCGGTGCCCCAGAAAATCCAGAACCCCTCCAAAATAAATTGCAGAACTGCCAAGACATCATGTTGTGGTGTGTTTAATTTCCTTTTTGTTTTCACTTACACACAAAAGGGTATTTGTGTATGAAAACAGCAACACAAAAGCCATCAAAATTATGTGAGATGGAATTGAATGGAGATGGAAGATTACAGTATTTTCTCATCTGCCAACATTGGTATCAACATTACCCCACAAAATATTTAGCTGAAACTACATTTTGCCAGAGAACTATTTGATCTAAAAGGTATTTTGCATGTTTTCCCCCAGTTGTTAATTTAGTTTTGCTTCTTTATCTGAGTCCCGAAGAGCATGTATGTGTTTGGGATTGTAATAATTTTGGTATGAGCTCCTCATCTGCATGATGCGTCTGGCAAATGAGCAACTCAATTTGCACCTCGCGGTCTGCACACGAAGCCGCTGTGACAGGACTGCCAGGATGTGCTCAGTGCCGGTGGCTCAGTGTGCCGACTGAACCCCCCGCCTCCAAGCCCCGTTTCAGAACATCGCCTCCAAATCCCCCGCTCTGCAAAAGCCCGGGGGACCTGCAGGCTTCCCTGGTAATCTCCCGATAGTCCAAAATCACACTTCAGGGGGAGGGGAGCGGGGGCTGTGTTAAAGCAAACCGTTTGTGCCTGTGCTGGCTTTGGCCAATTCCGGAGTTAACCTCTTTGCTTGGGCATCCTCACCTGCAAACTGAGGAATAACAACACACAGCAGAGGGGCAGTAGGGTAAGGATTAACTGCTTTGCCACTTTGAAGTGCTATATACATGCCAAATATTATAATCATCCTAAATGTGAGGCTGGGATAATCCATGTATTTTGGCAGCCCCGGAATCCTATTTTATTTCATCTGTTTTAATTAATAAATTTAATTTCACATTATTAGGGAAAACAAGGATAAAAAAATGGAGCCTGCACATGCTTTATTACAAATTATTGTTATCAGCTGCCCCGCAGGACTCCAGTCAGCACTAAATATGAACAATGGTTAAATTACAGGGGTCAGGGAATGAGCACAATCAAAATGCAAACACTTTTCTTCCACGCGAGATGCGTAAGAAAAAAAAAAGAGGAAGAATCCTTGGAACCTCCTTGGAGCCACTAGGACTGCATAGAAGCATACCAAGTAAACTGTAAAACTGATTACTGGGCTCAAAAAGGCTAACATGCAATTTGTGTTCTTTTTATGTAGATTAAATGCATTCACTGCAGCATAGAGCTTAGATACTCAGCAGGGATTCAGAGGGCTGGGTATCAGTCAACCACAGCCAGCCACTAAACCACAGGGCAAAATCTGCTATTGTACATTAGAATAGTCACTTAATCTATCTTAATGGGTGAATACCCCATGGGACAAATGTATATTAAAATCAGAAAGTTAGTTGTAATGTTTGAGGAAAGCGATAATTTATTTTTTTTTAGATAACACTGTAAAACATTATTAACGAGTCTGAAATCTTCTTGAACATCTTTATGTTTAGTCCTTGAAAATGCAACTGCCCAGCAGCCCAGGTCTATGGCCTGAGAGGAAACCCAAAGGCATGAGACACTCACCATAAGGCAGTACCCGGAATAAACCAGGGAGAAATCAAGCAGGATTTCCTTTGGCTAGCTGAAGGAAATGCTGTCTGATGGGTTTCTGTTGAGAACATAAAACCTGCCAAACACAGAAAGCTGTGGACACGAATACCAGAATATAGGTGCTGTTCACAACAGCAGAACCACCTATTGGGAAAATTACCCCAATAGAGGTAATTTATTAATTTTTTTATTTGGCAGGGGCTACTGAAAGGCCATTCCCCATCTGCAGCAGGGCAGAGAAAGCCCAACTTTTTGCCTGCCTTCTTTCAAGGACTCAGGATTATAAGAAACTGAGAAGCAATAGCAAAACCTAATCCTCTGCTTGAAAATATTCCAATTTATTCCTATTTATTTTGCTTGTTTCTGAGCTCTCCTTGACTCCTTCTAGCTTAGATTCCCCCTAAAGAAGAGCTTCTCCTATATACTTATATCCTATTTAGAGTTAACTGGGACTGCCTGCCATCATGGCTCAGAAATAATTACTTTACCATAATTAGTCTTAAATCAGGATTTTTACACCTGTGCTGAGGATGACTGATCAAAAGGTTGGCATTCCTACATGTGCACCCTGAAATGGTGCAAGGACCCCAGGCTCTGTGTACAGCATGTTTTGGTACAGTTGGAGGGAAGAGATGCTTTGGCAGTCATACATCAATGTTACTTTGTAAAACACTTGGTGAGAAATCCTCCTAAACCCTACAATGTCCATTTCACCTCAACTGGACATGGGATGAGATCTTCATCATCTGTCTCCACTGCATGTTTAACAGCTTATCATAGATGATACTGCAAGAGAGCCATTTTTGGGCAGGAACTGCCTTGTGGTAGACAAGTGCTCCAGAAGCAGAACGTGAGTTGATTGGTCTATGGACTAGAAGTGACACTGTGGGATTTGGGAGATGCTCTGGGAACTGATGTCATTTCCTGATGCATCCTAAATGTTAATCAAACATTCACAGTAGTCTGCAAAAAATGTATTCCTGTTGGCAAGAATGAGGACCCTGGTAGGGGTGCAGCACTTGGCCATACAGGAAAACTGGATGAACTTGAATGTCAGAGTAATAGAAAGCAAATGACATTCAATAGTACTGAATGTCAGGTCTTGCTTTCAGGAGCTGGACAAGCACTGTTGACATAAGCTAGAGTCTCCTGTGTCAGAAACTACACGTAGGGCAGAAAAGACTGAAGGGTTCCATCAGGCACAGGATGGCTTTCTGTCACCAGTATGAAGAGCTAATGCTGTCGCAAGAGGAGGGAGGAAAGGGTGTTTCCAGAGGAGCTGGGAAAATAGCAATGCTGCTGTCCTGTGTGTAGGTGAGACGTATTCCAGGTGATGCTGCACAGTTCTGGTTTCACTTTCCTGTGGAGAATTTTTTTTCTCTCTGCACTAACTTCTCATGATTTCTCATTAGAACTTTGCATGTCTCAAGACAGGAGCACACAGCACAAAAATCTGCTCTCTTCACTCAGCTCCCCCGAACGTGTACACACCACATTCACATGCTCACACACTCTTCAAGGCACCCCTAGGTGTGATACAGGGACTAGGAACTGGAGCACCTCAGGCCACTTGCACTGTATTGGTGAGGGATATCTTCATACAGATTTCAAACTTCTCTGTGATTCAGGTACCTGACACCAATAAGCTGCTGCACAGGTCAATCTGCTGTGGCATGTAGGGTGCCAGCCAGGATCAGGCGCAAGATGCCAGCACAGGACTAGCCAGGACATACATAATCCTACTGCAAGCCAGTGCTGCTGGCTTCTGGTAGCAAAGGCAAATGCTGCCTGCAGTGCTGGCACCTAACCAGATGGAATGGTGGGAAGGAAATGGGGTCTGGCCCTCTGTGTTGGGAGGCGTGGAGGACTGAGTCCCCTTCATGCTCTGCAGCCAAGCAAACACTTCACTCCTGCCACTTCACTGTGATTTGCATGGCAGATCGGAAGGACAAATTTCTCCCTGGATGATTTATCACTCACACCTCAGCAAGAATATTTCATAAGGTAAAGGATTTTTCAGTGCCTCAGCAACCTCCCTTGCTAGTCTTACCAAAAGCAAGATGCCCAGGGTCATGCTGGTCGGCCTTATCTTCACTCACTGTGCCTCTTCACATCTGGTTGTACTTCAGGACACAGAGACACGGCTGAGATTGTCAGCCCTGGGATGATTTTTCTTGTCTCTAAGAAAGGATTTATTTACCATGTACTTTTCACTGCTAAATTCTTTGTTTTTCTTAGGTGAAATACTAATGCAGAGCTGCCATAGTCCTTTTTTTCTGTGACAGTCTGTTGCCTATGTGCCATGTGAAAAGCAGGTTTCTGTTTTGATAATTACAGGTTGCCTATAGACTGCATGGCAGGGACTACATGTTTCTTTCATTCAAACTACCCTGTTTTCAATATAACCTCACAATCTTTTTCACCTGTTGGTCTTGACCTTCCACATGCAATGAGCAAACCACTAACAGTTGTGAAATCTGATTTCCTCCTTGCTTCTCTAAGGTCATCAAATTGCATACATCACATATCGGCTGCATCTGTTTTGCCATTTAATTTTGTTCAATAACTATATCACACATGGAGGTAAAGCATGAACATCTGCTTCAGCACAAGAGCTTCAAGACCAGTCAAAGTCATTGTTACAATTTCACCTTTGAAACTTGTAAAGTCTGCATCCTCCATTCTACTGGGAAATAGGCATTACTGTAGTCTATGTTTAACAACCCGCTGCTTAACCCATTGCTGTACACCCCTGTGTCATGAAAAATATACTGGGATTCTCAGACTACAATAACTTTTCTGCCTATGATGTCGAAGAAGGGAAAAATCTGAAACTCATAAGAGATTAGGTGATTTTCAAAAACTCAGCCATTTTGCAGGAGGTACTGAGTTTTTAAGTCCATTTTTGGAAAACTAATAAAACTAGCCTTTCTATTGCACCATTCAAGTATTAAATATATTTTAAGTGAGGGATTTTTTTCTGCATATGAAATTTATCTTCCAGACATCACTTCTTTTGGTACTGTAACTGGAAGATGAAATGATAAAAGACACTAAATTACACAGTCTGAGATATTCTGGCTAATGTCTCTATTTTAAAAGCCAATATACACAGTGGTATTTACAACTCTTGCCTGGAGAATGGCTTATCATAATTTTCTTTTATTGAAGATATTTGAAGTATATCTCACGCCTCTCCAAGGACACAGAAGTCCCCAGCACTAAGGAAATCACATGGCTCAAGTTGTCTTTGATCCATACCAGGGAAAAAAACTCCAAATGCCCATCCTGGTGCCAGCCCAACCATGACCTCAGGTCACAGCCATCATCATACTGTCACAGAATCATAGAACTGTAGAATCATTTAGCTTGGAAAAGATCTTTAAGTTCATCAAGTTCATCCCTGAATCCAGTACTGCTAAGTCCACCACTAACCCATGTCCCTAATTGCTCCATCTGCACAGCCTTTAAATATCTCCAGGGACTGTGACTCAACCACTTCCATGGACAGCCTGTTCCAATACTTGACAACCCTTTCTCTAAAGAGATTTTTCCTAATTTTCAATCTAAACCTCCCCTGGTGCAACTTGAGGCCATTTCCTCTCTTTCTATCACTTGTTATCTGGGAGAAGAGACAGACTCTCACCTTGTTACAACCTCTTTTCAGGTAGTTGTAGGGGTTTATAAGGTCCACCTAAACCTCTTCTTCTCCAGGCCAAACAACCTCAGCTCCTTCAGCCACTCCACTTAAGACTTGTGCTCCAGACCCTTCCCCAGCTCCGTTGCCCTTCTCTAGACATGCTCCAGCACCTCAATGTCTTTCTTGAAGTGAGGGGCCCAAAACTGAACATTGTACATGAGCTGCAGCCTCACCTGTGCTGAGCACAGAGGGACAATCACTGCCCTGGTCCTGCTGGCCACAGTATTTCTGACACAAGTCAGGATGCCATTGGCCTTCTTGGTCACCTGGGCACGCTGCTGACTTGCGTTCAGCCAGCTGTTGATCAGCATTCCAGGTCCTTTTCCACAGGGCAGCTTTCCAGCCACTCTGGCCCAAGCCTGTAGCATTGCCTGGGGTTGTTGTGACCCAAGTGCAGCACCCAGTACTTGGCCTTGTTGAACCTCATACAATTGGCATCGACCCATTGATCCAGCTTGTCCGGATCCCACCCAATAACACCCATCCAGGCCACGAGCAGTCAGTTCCTCCAGGAGAATTCTGTGGAAAACAGTGTCAAAGGCTCACCAATCTCTGTTGATTTATGCTCCATGCCTTGGCTGTGGTGTAAAATGCCCTCTTGAACTGTGTTTAGGTGCAACGTGGATAGAAATAATTGATGACAGTTTTTGTGCATCATCACTTGTAAGAGATGATGTCAGCTCCAGTAGGTTCATGCAACACATGATTCACATTATAGCCCATTGCTGGTTCTTGGGATTAATAGTGGTACACACCTAAATGATGTGATATTTACCTATATTGCTACAAATTCTCTGCTGCCTAATTCTTCATGGTCATTGCTAAATGATACATTGTGGCCTCCAAGATTTTCTGATCCTGAGAGCAGTGGGGCCTAATATAGGAGTGTGCTGGTTTTGGCTGGGGTAGAGTTAACTTTTTCACAGTGCTTGATATGGGGCTGTGTTTTGGATTTGTGCTGAACATGGGCTTGATAAAATAGAGATGTTTTTGTTATTGCTGAGCATGGCTTACACAGTGACCATGCCTTTTCTGCTTCTCATACTGCCACACTGGCAAGGAAGTTGGGGGTGCATCGGAGGTTGGGAGGAGACACAGCCAGGACAGGTGACTCCAGCTGAACAAAGGGATATTCCAGACCATATGACATCATGCTCAGTATTTAAAGCTGTGGGGTAGAAGGAAGAAGGGAAGGACATTTGGAGTGATGGCATTTGCCTTCCCAAGTCACCGTTAGGTGCCATGAGGCCCCGCTGTCCTGGAGATGGCTGAACACCTGCCTGCCTTTGGGAAGCAGTGGATTAATTCTTTGTTTCTCTTTGGTTGTGTGCTTGGCTTTTGCTTTCCCTGTTAAACAACTCACAACTTTTCTGGTTTTTACCCTTCAAGTTTTCTCCCCGACCTGCTGGTGGGGGAGTGAGGGAGCAGCTGTATGGGGCTTGGTTACTGGCTGGGGTTAAACCACAACAAGCTAAAAGAGCTCTTCATAAGAGAATAAAAAATTGAATCAATTTGACTTCATTCAAATAAATTACATGGGTTGTGCTACATTAATGTAAAGAAAATGTGTATACACCAGATAATGGTGATGCTACATAGATCAAACATATTAGGGAAAAATGAGCAATGAGAGCTTGGAAACTTAAAAGTACTGTGACAGCTTCTGTATCCTTTTGCTGGTAAAGGATACAAAAGGACTTGTCATGAATCCAGTTATCCATGTCCACAGAAAACCATAAAACCCCTCTGAAATGAGCCAAAATTGTGTTTTCAAAAACAAAGCTCTCTCATACTTAAAGTCCTTTCTGGGAGCTCTTCCAGATCTAAATGGAGTGTCACTAGGAAATAGGAAAGCTCTCTTTCCCAGTGCCACAGCCCTTTCATTTCTCTCCCTGAAAGATTAAATTTGAACATTACATAGTCTGATTCTCTCCTTTCCCATCTTGTGCCATGCTTGTGGTGAAAGGCTGCCACGTCCAAACAGCAGTTCTTTGCTGCCTGTTTGCATTTCTCTCTATGGCTGCAGGATAAAAGCCTTAGGGTCATAGTGATGTTACGTATAAAGAAACTGATAACTGGTCCAGAATTACATCTTGCTCTCTCAGCACCTGGTCATGTAGTGTTCTGAGGTAAGTCTTTGTGCAGATGAAGAAAAAAAAACCCTCTAGCAGGTGACTGGGTTGGATTTTTCAGGTGATGGTGGCCTTTCTGGTTTATTTTTCTGTTTTTAAATGATGGCTGTTCAGAGGAATGTTAGAACAAATCCTGAGAGATGGGATAAAAGTCAGAGGGCAGGGGAAGCTGTTGGGGCTGCAATACAAATTTCATTTAGCACACTGTTCTGCAATTTATCACTGGGGTCTCAGCTCCATATACGTGGTATGTGCTGCATATTTAGGGACAGGGATGAAACACAGAGAGAAAATGGCTTCCCTCTTCCTTGTATTGACAAGTCAGTTTTATAAACCAGGATTTGTTTACTGCCACGCAGTACTGCTGACAGAGACACCTAAAAGTGTTTTGACCCATAGATTTTCATTGAAATAGTGGTAGGCAGCTGGAGTTGTGCCTGCCTCAGAATGACATCTGAAAGGGGCTGTCTGGTGTCAGCCCGCTTGGACTCACTTCAGCGCCCAAATTTTGGCTTTTCCATGAAGCACTTAGTGTTTTGAAAATAACACAACCAAAAGCAAAGTGGTACTTGTGAGCAGCATTAACAGCAACAGAACTTTGCAAAAAGTTGGATGTTTAACTGTTTGATTGCTGAGAGCTTGCCTGAGGTGAAGGGGCACAACATGCTGCCACATCACTTGCTCTGGTTCCATAATGGGAGCGACAGAGCAAGACACTGTGCAAATTCCCAGACAGCTCAGTGCCTCCAGTGAGAGGACCTGATAGTGAAGGCTGCTCTCCATACAGCATCTTGCAGGTGGGTTGCAAAAAGCAGAGCCCTCTCACCAGGAGATCTGCATATTCACAGGGTGCAAGGAGTGGACAAAATTGGCTTAAAGCTGGAATGGGAAAGCGGAGAAGCAATAAAAGGAAGAGGGTTTGCAGAAAGCCAGAAGTCACAGCTTTTACTTGCTAATCAACCCCAGATGGGAGAGATTTGTAGGTATGGTGCTTAAGGAAAGTTTTCAAGAGAAATTTGAAGAAAAAGGAAAGATGGGCTTTGCAAAATCTGAAGGATTTTCCTATGCATGGGGGGATGTGCTAAAGTGGCTGAAGTGAAAACAGCATTCCAGGAGAAAAAGCGCAGACCAAGAACAGAAGGAAGGAGCTTCAAAGCTAAAGGACATTGAAGACAAATGTTCATGCTTTCATATGACTAATGGTCACAGAGTCTGCTCTGAGCTGCACATGGCTGTAGCATTGAGGAGTGATGGCCACCTTGCAGGTTGTCATTGTGGCTGTACCACCACCACCACCTTCCCTCCTTCTTCCTTAAATCCATGCTCTCAACAGAAAACAAACAAACAAAAGTTTCCTGTTATCTCATCTTGAAAGCTTTGTTAAGATGCTGGCTTAGAATCAGAGGCTTTTACAGAACAAAACTTTGTCACTCTGAACTCCATTTAATTTCCATTTCAATGGGAAACATTATCAACTCCTTCACTGAAAATTCAGAATGAACTGCCTTTAGAATATGCTCCATTTTCTGGAACACGCTTAAATCTGTCTGTGGCTATATTTATTAAAAATCCTTTTCTTCAACTTGCTTGAACTCTGGAAGGGGGAAGGTCAAATGATACAACCTCATAAAATCCCTGTGCAAATGTAGGGACTGTCAGGAAATTTCATAGGTTTAGGATTTCTGGCATTTCAAAAAGAAAAATTGATTGTCCTTTTCCCATTTGCCTGGAGCAGATGAATGAAGATACTTCTGAAGCAATAATTTATTGTGTCTTTATGGATTCACTGAAGCATCTATGAATATAGCTCAAAGTCTCTTCACATTATCTGCTTCATATCACACTATTTTGCACAGAAACTCAAAGAGCAAACTTGGCTTTCTGTATGAAGTCATAAACACTAGACAACTCTGTGCACAGTGAAATGGGCTGCCGAGTGGTGCATCTAGGGAGGCTTTAAGCTCTTCTTTAACCCCTCCCTGACCCACACTGCTCCAGTCTCTTCCATCTGTGGGACATACATTGGTGTCTGGCCTCACTGCAGGATGCTCCAACTCTGCTCCACAGCAATGGATGCATGAAAGTGAGAGAAGAGATGGAGACAGGCTGGGCACACACCTGCATGACCTGAGAAGGATGGGGGCTGAAGCATTCACAGGAGGCTGGAGGCATATCCCCAGTTTCATTCTGAAGATGTGTTAAATCATGGGTCAAACGGAGGCTGCAAATTGATATCTGCAGCTGACAAGGCTCAGGAGGAAATTCCTTTAATTTTGCTAGGGAGAGCATGATTAAAGGAGGTGAGAGGGGTAGGTGTGCAGAGTGAGGGACAAAGGGAGGCTCATTTCTGTCACATCTGAGAGTAATCCTACCATGACACAGTAGTCTGTCTATCAGCCTTGCTTCTGCGAGGCTTTAATTAAATAAGACAGTTAAGTAACTATAGTATTAAAGTTGCCAGATTTTGGGGAAAGTGATTCTGGCACCTTGAGGCAAAGAAGTGCTGGGTATCTCCTGCAATGCAAATCAATGTGACTCTGTGCAGGATCAAGCCCATTATGTGCTAAGGTCAAACCTTAGCACACATAGGTTGGACAAGCCTCTGCTCTTTTCCTCCTTGCAGTGATGTTCACTTTTGACCATGATATGGAGATTGAAGTGAAAGTGCATATAAGCATTTCTTATTAATGAAACAGTTAAAGTTATTCATACTACAGAGGACACTAGGAAATTTGGCCCTTAGTTCTTGCAGGAAATTTCAAAACTTGCACCCTAAAATTCAGAGCCTGCTTGTAATGCTAATGATTAACCAAAATTATTTCAATCAGAGCACAGTCAAGTTCCAGAAGGCAGCACTGAAAGTGCAGTGATACATGTCAGACTTGTTCAGCAGTGTGTGTATGCCCACGTTGAACTCGTACAAACCACTAGGAAAAGTATGAAGCAAAAGCTGAGCTGGCCTGCTGGATGTGTTGGAAGAGTTCGGCATGAAACTTAAATCTGTGTCTGAACTTCATCAGAGAGTTCTTGTCTCTGCACAGTATATACAGGTCTGAAATCCTAGCCTGTGGTTATTCATAATCTGAAACTATTTAAAATCTATAGGCCTAAGTACTTGTACCCAAGAGTAACATAAAAACCAGCAGAGAAGTCTTCTGAACTAAATCTTTAAGCCCTAGGAAAATCCCAAAAAAATGGAAGTGGGAGAAGGGAATAAAAAGGAAACGAGAAGACAACCAAGAGGACTTTAAAAGCAAGTTTTGGGCCAATATTTCAGAAAGCCAAGAGAATAATGCTGGAGACACTGAACCAGTTATCTTGGCGTTGATCCAAGGCATAGCCCAGGGAAAGGCTGATTGGGGACGCAATCCATAAAGAAAATGGGAAGATGAGAGCATTAGTAATGCCAATGAACATCACTTTATGGAAACCATAATATTTTATAAAACAAAATTTATTTTGCCAAATATACTTGGTAGCACGTTTTTGATAAAATCACAAGTCTGTAGGTTACAAAAGACGGTATTCCCATAGAGTACCTACATTTTTGTGTTTGGGGAAAAAAGAGCACTAAACACAACAAATACAGCTCCCATTCAAAGAATGATTAATGAGAATAGAGAGATTGAAAAAACTTGGAAAGAGGGAAGGGTAATCCCATACAGAGTGGTTTTACTGGAGTCCAATGGGTGCCTATTCTTGATCTGACGTTATTTAATAAAGGTTTTATAACCTGGACAAAAAGACCTGCTTCTCTGGTGACGATGGCTGATGTAAACCACATGCGTTTTCCTTTAGGTGTAGGTGCAGTTACGTATTTAGAAAAAAACGGAGTAGATTGGGAGTGAAAGATGGGGGATTGTATTCCGGAAATTTGTGACCCTAAAGCAGACCTGGAAGTCATTTGTAATAAATTATGGAATATGTTGCTTCCAGTATAACGATTTAGCCAGAGCAACAAACAGTTTTGTTCAAGAACACTTGAACAAATAGAGACAGAGAAATGGTATGATCCTTGCAAACAATGAAATTATCTTTCTGCAAGAGCTTTAGTGCTACACTGCATCCACTTACTGGTGTCCAGACCTCAGGAGGGGTCAAGAGGACTCGGGAAGTTTCAGGAAAGACCCATGTGCTCTCCTAGTATAGGCTGCAGCAACATGAGCTGGTTAGTGTACACAGGAGAAGTTTCAGAGAAGAGCCTTTATGTCCTGCTTAAGAAGATATTTCTGTTGACAGAGAGCTCCTTAAGATGACAGAAAAGCATGAGATGCTCTGGTGCTTCATCTGTATTAGAGAACTGGATGAGCTTGAAAACAGTGGGAGGGAAGTAAGGTAGGTAAATGGTTTTATCTCTGCAGTCAGCTTGGGATGAATTTGCAAGTGGTTGTGTAAACTCCAAGTAACTCTGACATAGGCCTTTCCTGTGATGTAGCCAGAAGGCTCAGAAACAACCGAAAGGTGTGTTCTGCCCCTTCACTCTCCCATCCACACATACATATTCAAAGTAAAAAACACTCTGTAAAAAACCACTGTGGTTCTGAGTAGGTAAGCTTTACTGCTTTGTAAGAAATTAACCATGAAGTGTGGTGGTTTTGCAATGCAAAATATTTTTACTCATTTTGTAATGCTCTGATGATACACCTGGTGACACAAAATATGTGCTTTGGACCTGAAGAAGGTGCTCCAAAATGTCTCATGACACAGCCCAGCAATACTAGAGTGGGATCCATACCACAAGGATTCATTCAGTGGTTTGAGGAGCTGCTTCTCAAATGACTAACTAGTTAGCTTTTACAAAATAAAAAATCTCAGTTCCACAAGTTATTGTCTTATACAAAGAATGGACAAGAAATACGCTGCAGAGAGTAACAGCAAACAGACGCGGTGCTATGTGACACATACTGCTCATTTTAAACACCCTGGTCTTAAATTGCATTGGTTGTTTTTAATGACTATTTTGGTGCACAAAGGATGAAGCCACAGAACTTTGCCTTCTCTAGAAACAAAAGATCCCATAAAAACCCTTACCCAGAGCCCAGGCTCCTTCCTTGGCAGCCGTGGCCATGGGGAGGGACCCACTGGACTCACTCGGACTCACTGTAGTGAAACAACCGAAGCACCAACCCCAGCAAAGGCAGCAGCAGCCTCTGAGCCCTGCAAGGGGCTCGTGTCCCAAGCACGTGCTAACTGATGTGTTACATTAAGCAGCCAAGACTTTCCCTCTGCTCTTAATAAAATAGGGAAATGGTGATTCCTCTAGGCTAATTTCTGTGTAATTCATAAGGTACAGAAACACGTGACACTAGAGCAGAAAGAGAGGGTAACAGACATGGTTGCAACCAAAAAGCATTTACACACAAGCAATCCCCATCAAACTGGAGCTAACAGTTTCTGTATTTTAAAAACAAAATGGAAGGTTTTATGCATATGGATTGTGTCAGATATTATGACTATATAGGTGTAAACAAGTCTGCATTGTCTTATTGTCCATAAATAAATACTCAGTAAGTTCAAACTAGGGCTGGATTCATAAAGCAACACTCTCCTAATCTGTATTCGGGTCTCAAGCGTATTATCTGTAATTTACAACCAATTTAAATGGCATTAACAGTCTTCCCCTTATGGGAATTTAAATTTGCATCCTACCATTGAATTAAACACTGATTGCATATTTTCTATAGGGGACGTAATGCTCTTTGAAGCTTGTTTTGAATAATAAAGCATCTATTCATGCACATGGTGCAATGTGTTTCTTTGTCCTGAATGTAATTGAAGTAAAATGTGAGTTAAAGGGATTTTTTCCTCTAGCCACAGGTTTGTTGATTACCATCTATTTTCATCTATTCAAGGTTTTAAAAAGGAAAAGAAAAATACTGTAATCTCTTCCTGCATTTGGAACCTCATTTACCACTCAGAGCTTTCTTGAGAGCGTCTGGGATGAACAATCAGAAGGTCAAGTTTCTCCTCCATCTTTGGAGGAGGAGAAGAGGAGAAAGGAATGAAACAGTGCCCTACACTTCTGAAAAGAAAAATAATAAAGAAAAAAAATAAATACCACAAACAAAAAGCAGAGGGAAGCAGACAACACCACATCTAACCTCCAGGAGAAAGATCTTGCCTACATGTCAGGTAGCTGATCTGTGCACTGTCAGTCATTGTGAACTGGGAAAACTGCAGTGAGGATGACTTCAACATTGAGGAAGCAAATAGGGTGAAATAACATTGTTGACCTTTTTTGTTTGATTTGTAAGGGAGGAACAACTGAAATAAATAATAAACGTGAGTTACTCCTTCCTGGGTGTGAAAAACAAGCACAAAGGCATCCTGAAGAAAAGGATTTTGGCTGGTGGCTGTGTGGTTTGCCAGCAGCATATTTGGCTCCTCCAGCCACAGCCACCCTGCCAGGGAGAGGCAGCCCAGGAGGACTTTCAGAGGGTGACCTGATGCCAGGAGTGAGTGACCAGCTACAGCAGGAGTGGTGGAAATGTCCCCCAGCATGGCCATCCCTGACCACCTCCTCTTGTCCCATGCACCTTGCCAGGCTGGAAAGCTCTGCTTGCTAGTGGTGCTCAGTACACTCAGCAAACGACACAGAGAAATTGAGTTCTCCACTAATTCTCCTGTACCAGGGCACAGCTGCAAATGAGTTAAGCAAAAAACTCCTCTTAAAATCTAGAGGATTTAAGAGATTTTGTTTCCCATCTTTTCCCCTAAAGGTGATCTTCATTTTCAGATGCAGGCAGATCTGAGTCTAATAAAGCTGTTGCAGTGTGAATAGCTCTAATATTCATGATCCTGGCATTTATCCAGAAACGACAGAGAACAAAAACCATAGTTGATATATTTGGCATTTATGCAGTGATATAAGTAATGGTTTAGAGTGACTTTTTTTTTTTTTTATTTTTCACCATTTTCTGGTTTCTACATTTTTGAAAAAGCAGGATCCGCTTCTATGAAATCCTCATTTTCCTTCAATTCTCATGAAAGCTTCAGAAAAAACAGAAACTACTGGAAACCAGAACTTCATGATGATTTGTGCCTTTCCCTTTCTTAAAAGGTGATTTTATGAGTCATTGAGGAACAAACACTGCTTAAAAACCGCCGACTGTGTTTTCGGAAGAGGCAGGGAGGATTGCAGACCATGGCCTTGATCCCATTAGGACGAAATGTCAGATGGCAACGGTAACCCTATCTCTGGACTTAGCCAGTTGCTCAAGATTTCTTTACAGGCTACCTTAAATTACTCAGTTAATAGTGTATTGGTGCTATAAAAGTGAGCACCGCCAATGCTGCTGTTGCATGTGTACCAAACATCAAAGCCCTCCGTAGCCACAGTGCCTGGAGATAGCGAGAAGGCAGCGAGATAGTGAGGGACATAAATACTCTCTTTTTTCTTTTGCTTTCCAAAACAGTTTCATCATATCATTTGCACACGAGAGGCCATGGATGGTCTCTGGGCACCTTGAGGGTAATTGCCATGTTCAATTTGCCTCAAATGAATGGCTCAGGAATGATAAATGCTCTTTTATAATCAGCATGGTACTGCTGGTACGTAGTATGGGTAGGATACCCCAGACCTTGACCCTCTGCCAGAAAGTCATCCTTCCACCTTATATTTCCAGAGGCAAGGAATTACAAGGGCAAAGGAGGTTTATTAGCAGGCACATACCCATCTGTGGGCTGCAGCCCCAAGGGCATCTTGTGTTAATACCATGCTCTCACTGTTACCTGCTCCCGTGGCGTGACACAGAAAACCAGAGCAAGAAATTATGCCAACAGGAAGGTCCTGTGGCTGGGAAGCCTACATGGGTCAGAAGGAAACACTAGTAATTGGTGGCACAATACAAAGCTTAAAGTGAATTAGAGCTTCATGACTTCTAATGCTGGCTCACGGAGAGTGTGGGCAATGCTGGTTGCTCCTGTAAAACTATTCATGCTCCTGACATTGGATGCAAACTGCAGCCTGCAGCTACCCTGGAGCTGTATGCAGGTTGGTGCAGCTGCCCAGCCTCAAATACACTGCCGAAATCCTCCCCCCTCCTGCCTGCAAGGGGAACTAGGGTCTGTCCTTTCCTCAAAATGGGACGAATTTATCATTTCTTCAGAGCACAGGCTCATACACTGTTTGGAAGGCCTGGGGTGGATTGCACCATATTCCTTCATTAAAGACCAAGCTCTGGTTTGCCTCCGTCTTAAACTGTGCTACCTCAGTCCTGCACAATGGAGGTGTGTGTGACAGGCACTTGGGGAACCTGAGCAGTCCAACTGACCTTCATAATTTATCCTTTTCTTTCCTAGAAATAAAACAGGGAGTCAGGCCCAATTTGCTTCACAGATCCGGTAAGTCCAGATCTAAGCCAGGAACTCTGGAATAGGTGTTGTCCATCCACCAACATTCAGGGACAGTGTGCATTAACTCCACTAGAGATCCCTATTTTAAAATAGCTTAAACTCAGCAATCCTAACTTAGCTGGATGAAGAGCCTGTGCCTCACTTCTTTTTTGATACACTTTGTCATACTGGGAAAACGCCAGTGTAGAGTGACATGATGGGGAAAGAAAACAGACATATCCTCAGGTGTAGAAGTCGCTTCTGGAGCTTTTTAAGAGAGCCACACACAGCCGCTCCCCAGCGTCTTCGTTAGTGATGTGGAAATAAATATGAAATCACCGCTGATAAAACACCCAAAGAAAGGCAGGAGGGTAAATAAAGCAGAAAGACTGGCTAAATCACACAGCCAGCTGCACCCAGACAAGCAAAATGTGTTTTACTGCAGGCAAATGGGAAGGAAAAGCATAGTCCTGAGGGTGATATCTGCGAATGAGGCAGAACAGGAGGAAACGCATCAACCTTGAAAAAATGCTGGAGGTCATGGTGGACCTGATAAAAATTTGCTAGACTTTTTCTAAACCATGGAGAATTTCTAAAAGTTGGGATTAAACTGCACAGGATGATGATGGACTGATAATTGAGGACTTCTTCTAATTAAGACGGGATGCCTTGTAGTACTTCCAACCAGGTTGTCCAGTCTGCCATATAAGGATAACTTGGTGACATTTATATGGGAGGGTGGCTTCAGCAGATCTGATGAGCTGTAGACTTTATTCAACTATGAAATTGCCACACTGCTTTATAATCTATTATAAATAAATAAGCAAAAGACAGGGTTGAGCTCCCATAGCAAAGCCTCTACCTGCTTTGCAGGCCTTCACAGTATGAATTTGTGTTTAAAGAAAAAAAATAGCAGGACAAAGGTGACAAAGCAGACTCAAACATCACCATTACCATAGCAACAGTGGCATTAGTCTGACACAGCAGCAAAAACCAAAATACACCCTTGCACAGAACATTATGCAAGTTAGGAAATTGCTAGCCTTGTATGGCACACAATGTAAACAACCAAATACAAATGATCACAGATTGCTCAGTAAGATGATTAATTGCTATTTAAAAAATGGGTTTTCTGCAAATAAATAGTATCTTTACAGCCTGTAAAATCAATTTCCCTTGACACTAACAGCAGAATTAAAAACAATCTCCAATTGTGTATATTCCAAAAATACGGAAAAGCATCTTTGCTGGAATCTGAATCTACTAAGGCACCAATATTGTAGGGATTGCCCTTTCTCCTTGGTTCCTGCCAGCAGTGCATTCGGCGACATGACTGACATCTGTCACATGTGGCTTATTCTTTCTCTCCTCTGCTCCCTGGGGAAGGACTATGTGTGCAAGGGAGTATTTTGTGTTGCTGGGTTTTTTTACATTTTCTTCCTTTAATGTACTCACCGGGCTGTATTTAAAATGGAAAAGTTCAGGCCAAAGAAACGCATGATATACATGAAGAAAAAAAAATATTTCTTAGTCCTCTATGGGATTTGGTGCTGCAGTCTCAGACACAAAGGGACTGAGGAAAGTCTCTCTCTTGCCCAGATGAGTTTGGAAGAGACAGCTCACTCAGTGAGGAGTGAGCACTTGCAGAGTTCATCACGTTTAGCAACTGTCCTGATCTTGGTGCTTTTTGGGTGGGTTGAGATGATGAGTGACAGCAGTGCCTCCCAGATGTATGGACAGGGTGGCAAAGGGGACTCAGAGGCAAGTGCTGAGCCCCGGTGTCTTCACCACACTGCAGCAGCAACTCTGCCTGGGAAGATCAGAGGACTAGCACCACTGGGTGCCATTTCCATACAGGCACAGTGATGTTTTTGATACAGTGGGCCAAGGCTCTAAAGATAATTCTGGAGATCTTGAGACTGACTCTTTGGTCTTTGGGACACCAGGACAGAGAAGAGTCTGATGGGTTTGCAGCAGGATGGTTTCTGAAAAAATGCTAAGCTGCAGCCCTCCATCTAGAGAGCGTCCTGCAATCCATTGCCACATCCAGATGGAAGTTGCATGTACAGGATGGGCACTTAGAAAAAAAAGTAGAAAAAAATACCAACCCAATGTAAACTGCTTTCCACTTCCTCTTCTGGAGGCTGGAGGTAGACTTTGGGAGTTGCTGACGGATCCCTGGGCATGTGGTCCCCTCATCCCAGTAGGCAAGCCAAGGGCACTGCTGTCACTCAGTGCTGGCAGGGCAACCAGGAGCAGCCCCTGTCAGCCCATAGGGCCACCTGGCCTCCTGTCTACATTCCCTCCCTGCCTGACTGCCCCTGAGCACAGGAGCTGCCCACACTGCTGCAATCCAATGTTTTCTTGTGGCAGCAGCTGAGCACACACAGGCTGGGTGCTGCAAAGAGTGTGGCAAGGCACTCCCAGGAGAACACAGTGAATGGGATGTACTGGGGAGAGAGAATGGGTCCTATCTCCCTGGAATATTGAATGAGCCGAGAGCTGGAGCAGGCAGCCAGTCAAAAAACAGCAGTCCCACCAATAAAACCTAGAAAAAGTGGCAGTAAAGGTGGATTTTTTCCCACTTCAAAATATAAATTTGTCAGCCATCTCTAGGTGCTATTAATCACACAGTGCACACCTGAGACGTTTTCAGATGTGGTGGAATAACTGTGGCTTGCTCTGCAGGGCAGCCAGCCACTAAGATCCCTGGGGACAGAGGGCTCTCCTAATTACTTTAGAGGGATGAATAACACTTGTGCTGGTCCCAAGCCAGAAAGTCAGACTCCCGAATTTGGGCAACTCCATCACCTTCACTATAATAATGCAGACAGTACTGGGATAAATCCAGATGGGAAGAGGAGATGCTATCCAGCTGTATCTGGCTGTTATATATCCTCTTTCACAGTAGCCTTTTTCCCCACATTATGCACGTGTGTATTTAAATTGGTTATAAAACAACAAATACCCTTTCTTTTTATTTAAGTTCGGCTTCATGACTAGAGATCATTCCACTTCATGTGTGTGGCAGAGGTGGATCAAATGGGATTCAGCCCTCTTAGACAGGGGTTTATGCTGCCAGAAAGTGATGCTGAGAACAAGCTTGGCAGTGTTTGATGGACACAACACACACAACTTCTGCAAAAGAAAATAAATTCCTAACGTATAAATACCAAAGATGTTTTTCTGAGATATTTATAATTTCCATATACATATCGAATTTTTATTTTTTTGTAAAAGTGTTAGCTTGATGTGTATTTTTATTGTAATGAGATTGCAACATATTATTTACTTTTGCAGTTACATCCCAATGTTGGTCAGGTGTACTTAGAAATCAGCAGCAATCCAAAGAAAAGCAGGTCATGAAAGTTGACTTGTAATATTTGCAGTAAGCTCCAATTGGTCACCAAATCTGATGTCTTCAACACTTTAAAAAATTTCCATAATCAATTAATTCTGTGAAATTACTTTAAAAAAAATAGATAAACCAGAGGCATTTTCCCTCAGAGGATATAAATTCTTTTAAAGACTCAGCTCTGCTCAGGGGCTTATTGCAGAGTGCTGCCTGCCCAGGGAAACAAATACCATGTCCTCTTCAAAGTTACATGAAGATAATTTCAGCTTTCGGTCAGGGAATTAGGAATCAGCCCATCATATATGTTTAAGCTGTTTCCATCTTCTTCAAGAAACATCTGTTTCTCAAGCAGATTACCACAGCTGGTGGAAATGCTATTTTATTTTAATAATCTAGAAAAAAAGGGAACATGAGTTGCCAAGGAAGGGAAGACGGTTGCTCTTCCCCTCATCTGCATGAAGCACAGAAATGCCTGGAAGGGCCGTTTGTGAAAAGGCAGCCAGCCTTTCCCAGAGGAGCAAAATCTACTCAGCAGGGGTGCAGCTGCAGCACAAGCCAACCTGTCAGCCAGCAGTGGCCAAAGCCACTCAGAAGTGGAAAGACTTTCAAATGAAGAGTTATTTAAATCCTTGACAATTACCTATTTACTCCTTTTCTGTCCTCTGTCGTATCAGAAGTTTCCCACTTGTGAATTGCCCTTTTACAGCTGCAGAGAGCACCAGGTTGGTTCTGCAGGCAGGTGGAGGGGTAAGGAGCCAGAAGCCAGCCTCCCTGGAGAAACAGATGATTTCCACCAGCAGCTGGTTAACACTGAATACCTCCTTGGGCCCCACAAGCTGAGGTCACCTGTTGGAAATATATTCATGAATGCAGGACCTTCTGCGTTGCCTTTCCAACTACCAGGCAAAAAAACTGACCAGGAAACCAAGGTTGATTTGTTTTCCATTTTTGTGGATGGGAGTGTTGAGGAGTCCAAGAAAGCTGACACTATCATGTCAGTTTGGAGGCCATGGCTTTAGGCCCTTTGGAGCTGTGCACAAGGAAGGGGTGGATGAGAAATGGCACATTTTGATATTTCTGCAGCTGTTCCCAAGAGAGCCTGTGAAAACCAGAGCCCACATCGAGGTGCTCCAGACAGGGTAGTGATGGGGAGCAGTAGCAGGAACACCTCCCAGATCTGTGCCGTGGGATGCCTTCAAGGGCCCCCAGGCATCACTAGAATGGAAGAAATAGGATATCTTCCTATTTAGGCCTTGGGAAACCCTTTGCCCAGACGTCTCAAATCTAAACCAAACCAGTACCTTGCTTGAAAACTAGGAGCACAAAAAAAGCCATGTGCACTGCTCTCCACTTTCTAATACAGGAGTTCAAAATCACCTCTGATATGACAGTTTAGATTAGGAAGCAAAAATCCATATGAAAGGCTTTCTACTGGTATTACATTGTGCTCCCTGCCCATGGAATAGTTTATTTGGCACTAAAATCAGCTTTTTTACTGATAAAGGGAATAAAAGGGATTTCTTGGGCTCCAGACAATGAAATGCAGGGGTTTGACACACTGGATATACAGCAATGACACAGTACCCAGCCTGCCCTGCAAAGAAATAGGAAAAGAATTTTCTAAGTATTCCTGTTTCCTCATTCCTCTGCCAGAAATGATATAAAGGAAGCAGATACATAATTTATCCTTTATATACCTTTCCTATAAACCTTTCTTTGGGGTTTCCCTTCATCATCATCATCATCATCATGGCCAGGCTTTGCGAATGAAGATTTGGGAAGGGCTCTACCCACATTTGCTACAAGTGCGCTGGTGGCTAAAGAGGCCAATGTGAGATAGACAAGGCACAGCAGAAAGACTCCTTGGATGGTATCGGCAAGACACGATTCTTTCTGCGTTATCTCTTCTCTTTGATGGTGATCCTGCACGCGTTCTCAAAGGAAGCAGCAGCATTATAGATGGTGTGTCTCCAGACCTCCCGATTGGAGGCCAGAGTAGACCACTTATGTTGATCAACATGGCCGAGGCTGAGATATTGCTTCAGGGAGTCCTTGTATCTCCTTTTCGGGGCTCCTCTCTTGCGGCAGCCAGTGGCAAGTTCACCATAAAGCAAGATCTTAGGGAGGAGGTGGTCCTTCATCCTTGACGTGTCCTGCCCAACACAGCTGTGTTCTCAGCAACATGGCCTCAATACTTGTGACTGCTGCTTGTTCTAGAACAGTCGTATTGGTCACATAATCTGACCAGTGGATGTTTAGAATTGTGGGGTTTCCCTTGCCACACAGTTTATTTTTCAATTATTTTCTCCCTCTTTGTGGGTTTTCACAGCTTTTAAAATGTACAAAGGAGCACATTGGAAAGGTACACAGCCTTGTATAAAAGTGACTGAAAAAGGAAGAGACAAAAGGACATTTCCTCTTACCCACAAGCTACCACTATGGGGTTAAACACTTTTCCTTCCCACACTTTACAGAGAAGAGAGACAGGGGAGTATTATCTTCTGTTTTTCACCCACAGTCCTCCTTGGGGAAGGTCTTTTTCAGTGTTATGGCAGTAAAGAAGCCAGTGGGATTCAGCCACGAAGCCAAGGAGGTGTGGTCACATGCCTCCAGGCATTTTCTGGTGTATGGTAACACAGTGCTGCCTTCTCATTCCCAGCTTGGGTACAGGGAGGCAAGGACCACATTGATGCTGACAGAAGAATGGCACCTGGTTGCTCACTGCCCTTACCATCTCGAAACTGCAGCAAGTCGCCTGCCTAGTGTCTGGATCCTAATTAAACCAAGTGTTTAATTTCTCATGAGGCCATGGGATAATAATTCCGTCTGGCAGGGACCTCCAGAAGTGTCTACCCCAAAGCCAAACCAGCTCTTGGATCACACCAGACTGCTCAGGGCTTGGTCTTCAAAATCTTCAAGGATAGAGTCAGCACAACCTCATGGAGCAACCTGCTCCACTGCCTGGCTGTCCTCATGGGTGAAAGGCTTCTCTTCACACCCAGCCTGACCCTCTTGTTTCAACTCTTGCCCTCCTACCATGCCCCACCATAAAGAGACTATTTCCATCCTGATGAGCTTCCTGTAGGCATTGGGGAGCTGTTGGGTCTTTCCAAAGCTGTCTCTTCTCCAGGCTGTACAAGTCCAACTCCATCAGTTTTCACTTAATGCAGGGATGCAGAATACCAGCAAAATTAAGATCCAACCTATCTACAGAAACCCAGTGGTTATCCTATAGCATCTTCATCAGTGTTTTCCTAAACTGTGACAGTTACAGGTATAGTTAAACCAACAATTTTAAGCTTTCCTTGGTCTGAAAACCTATGCTGCACCTTTGTATCTGTATCCTCCAACTTTCCCACTGAGCTAAGAACTACTGGCCTTGGAGGCTGTACAGCAAAGGGAGCGCACACCTGACTCAATTGCCAGACCCCATCGAGTAAGAACAGTAGAGGAGATCATATAATGCAACACCTTAACAATTTTACATTTTTCATTGAGCAGAAGTGACATAAAACTCAATTTTAGCCTGGAAATTACCAAGGCAGCCTTAAAGGGTTGGCTTCTTGAACACATGAAATTTCAATCAATCAGTTCTCGACCCAATCATTCCAATCTCACAAAGATAAGAGGATAACACACGTAAGGAGGATGGAGTAAAGAAAGTATTTTGGAAATAATCTTTAATTAAAAAAATAACCAACAACAACAGAAGTCATGTCAAGTGAACCTTTGGAAATGTATGCAAATAGATGAAAGAAGAAAAATGAGACATAGCTCTGGTAAGTAACGAAGGGAAGTCTTTAAATGGCTTAATAATAGGAACACGTTGAGAAGCAGTGAGGTTAATACAGAAATGACATAAAGCAGTGGGGGGTCTTGGACTAGATTTATTGTGCATACTAATTGGAGGACATTGAACACTAGATAATAGCTGAAGGATGGGGCTTTGGCTCTGTCAACATCCTCTTGTTCACAAAGGATGATCTGGCAGAATTTAATAGCTTCACAATATCGCTGAAAGTGACACTTTAATAGGTAACAAAATGCTGTATTTCAGCACTGTGCGGAGGGAAACCACAAGAAAGCAAGGGTGGAAGGGATTGTCACCAGAGGCCTAGCTGGCAGCCTCCAGGTCTGAAAACAGTACAATTTCCCCAGCCTCTCTCAGTCTGAAAAGAGCCCAAGTGTTTATCTGAGATGATATTAAAGCAAGCTTTAAAATAACAGCACCAACAATTGAGACCACATACATCTTGTAACTCTTTTAATCCTCATAATCTTCCACTAACTGAGCGAGCTCAAGCACTAGCTCATTAAAACCTGAGAGTTAATTGGAGCAGGAAAAGCAAGCAGCTCTTACCAGTCCTTACTGCCTAAGCTGAGGTAAGTGCAGAAATTACACAGACGGGAAATAGGTTTGCTTTTCCTGTGGTAGGGCCTTATTAGCAATTCACACAAAAAATCACGTAGCAATCAGTGATGTGGGAGAAATCATGGTGTGCAAATGTAAGCCTCGACTCTGCAGTACTCAAGCTCTGAGCTACAAGGCAGACTTCAGAAGAGGGAAACCATTTCCTTGTGAAGAAGGAAAGGCCCTTCATGAATATTTTTTTTCCCTGTAGCTTTTAACTTGCCAACACAAGAATACCGTTTATAGAGGTCAAGTGGCAGTCTCTGAACAAAAGCCTGACAGTCTTAGGAAATCTCGTTCCTTAAAATCAAAGTGTGGTGGCTGAGGCAATGCTTGCACATTTGAGGCTGGGCACTGGGATGTGAGGCAGGATGTGTGGAGGAGCAGCTGCTCCATTGGTGCCACTGAAGATGCTCATTGGGCTCGGCTGGGCTTGCAGCTATGCCACAGTGTCAGAGGAGAGCAGTGTCCATGTGTACTTGGTGGGATGTCCTGCTGCATCTGCAATGGCTCCGGGTGCCTGCAGACAGACAACAGACCATCACTGACCCCAGAAGCTTGTGCAGAAACACCCATATTTTACCAGCTGAGTATGCCACTGGGCTCCACAGTGGTATTCTGTGGAGTCAGATGTATGCTGACTGCCATGGGAGCAGAAACTCCAGGATCACTCGTAGCCACCCATACTGTGAGCAACTTCTGGATTTCTATGTCAGAAACTGAATCCCATCTTATCCTCCGCTCCTCTGCACTTTCGTCACCCTGGCACTGAATGAATGAAATAGATATTCTTTCTGCCACAGCTACCATTTCAGTGTCAAAGAATGAGGTATACAGTTTGCTGTGAAGTGTTTATTTTTTTAAGATGCAATGCAGGGAGGCATGAGAGCATATGTGCCTGTTGGCCTGACCTCGACAGAGCTTGGAGGTGTGCAGGGTGAGGTGTCATGTAAGTCACCATAAATAAAGAGACGGTACCAGCCAGCACCTGTCTTAAAGAGGTCAAAGCACTTGCATCTCTCCCCATCTGCCTAAGAGGGAGAATAATTTTTAAGTGCTTTTTCCAGACGGTCACACATGGTGGATCAGAGGGAGGAAGGCAACTTGGGTGGCTAAGCACCACAAGCCTCTGGCCCCTCTCTCATCCTACCTCCTCTGTGCAACATCACCCTTGAATCTCTTACCCACTGATTTTTAGGCATACCTTGTTAAATAGGTGCGCAGTGTTTTTCTCCTGGGGAAATCTGCAAACTGGATGTGCTCAGGGCAGCAAAGAGGAATTTTAATACAAAGTAAATTTACTAGCAAAGGATGTGTCAGTATCATGTAAAACACACTTGATAAGGTAGTTTGCTGTGCAACTAGAAGCCATCCAGCTAAAGATGATCAGATACTTATCTGCCAAGGCACATTACTAGGATAAGCTGAGCATGTAATCTAAGCAGATGACCCCACATGGTACTTGTTTAACGGGCTCCATTTGTGTGAAAGTGCTGGAGTCAGATAATATAAGAAATGTTTCCTCTTAGCTGAGATGCAATTCCCTTGACGTTCAGAGCACATCACAAAAATGGGTTTTCCTCTCAGGTTTCTGACTGAACACTGACTACTTAGGTAACCACAGCTGTGCCCAGACCTCTAAACCCAAGTGGGGAGAATACAGTGAGCTGGGGACGAATTTCTTTTGAGGACACGGAAAAACCAAAACAACTACTAGAGGAACAGACTGAATTAAACCCAAGCCCTCAGCTGTACTCTGCAGCCTGAGGAGCATCACTGAGGTGTGTAGCAGCAGGGTACTTGAGGCGGGTGAGCATTGGGTGACCTCTGTTTGTGACACAGGTTTTGTTCTTCAGGTCTGAGTTTTCTGGCTTCATCAGAATTTTCAGTTTGATGTAAATTTTGGGAGTCCAGTGGCTGACAACCTCCAGGAAGCTGGACTGGATTATTCAATAATTGCTTCAAGTCTTATACCCTCCCATGGTTGGAAAACATCCCACAAAATCCTTATCACAGGCTTGTTGTGAGCTGGTACACTTATTACTTATTATGGAAATGGCAGCACTGATTAAATTCACTAGGCTTGGTCCCTGAAGCTGTCTTCTATCTGTGTCAAGATCTCATTCGTATTTTCTGTGGCTGGGATCCATCCCAAGGGCTAGGCCCTGAGAGCCAAGAGCAATACAGAGAAGGAACTGGGCCCAAAGCTTGGCTTTTCTCCCCCAGTCTGAGATGCTGACACACTCTGCCTTTTACAAAGTGCCCGACCTTCTCATGTCTCAGTCAGCTCAGCTGCCAAACTGTGTAATAGCACGATCTCACTGAGAGCCATATGTTGCTGCTGGGCTGTTTTTGGGAAAATTAAATTAAAACAATCCACAACAGTTGTTTTAATGCCATTTATTGTTTGCTCCAGGCCTTGGTCCCAAATTACCTTTACACAATGGGAAGGTAAAGCCTATGGTTTTCTGTAACTTGAGGGACATGCTGGACACTCAGGAACTGCTGCTGAGGGGCAGCACCGAGAGTCCCACCACCAGAAGAACTCTTGAGAGGGAAATTGGAACAAGGCAGAAAAATTCAGGAAAAATAGCAGCTTTACTTGCTTCAAAATTCAGCTAAAAGCAAAAATTGCATTGTATTACATTACTGTAGTTCTTCTCTTTCTCCTGGAAAACATCTTCAAGCCAGTGGTTAACTTCATTCCACTTCATTTTTTGCTCCCTCCCTCCCACTCCCAATATTTCTCTGCATGTGTGGTTATCACAATTTGGGTGCGTTCGATCTACAGGACTAAGCCTTACGCTCAGAAACCCAAATGTGCAAGTTATCACTGCTGTAGGACATGGAGAGCTGTCAGTTTAAGGATTGAATTGAAAGCACAGACCAAACTTTCCATGGAGGAACTGGTTTCTCTTCAAAATGAGAAAGTGGGTAGAGCTCTGGAGTGTTTGTCAGTTTGAGCAACAGTGTGGATGAGACACCCAAAGTGCCCCGCAATGCCAACACCAGCAGCCTTGACCCCCCTCACCTGTGCTTGGCACAGGTGAGGGCGACTGGTATGTTTGGTTTTTTGCTGACAGTTAAGGCTTCAGAGCAACTGTTATAAAAAAGTATGTTTAAGACAAATGGAGAGAAAACATGTTTGTTTGTTTTATGGAGACTGCAAGAACCAGACTTTGTTAACATTGAGGAGTTCTGAGAGCACAAAGCTCTTTCCACGCTGGGTAAGAGATCTTCACTTTTAAAGCAAACCTCAGTATCATAAATGGTTCCTCACACATACATTTCCCTCCCATGATTTTACACTTAATACTCAAGAGAGAATGAGAAGAACCCTACGGCACATGCAGAAGCAGCTAATATATCCAGAGAAAACCTTTCTCTCTAGAGCTGTTTTATGCACAACATCAGTCGTTTGTTTGCATCCATTAGTATTAAGATCTCATTTGTATGACACCGTTTTGTCTCTTCCCATTTATTAGCACTGAAGGTGGATTTCTAAGCGAGAGCACTCTCCTCTCTCGTTATTCTTGCAAGGCCCAATAATAATAATGATTTATGTGGTGGTGGATGCTCAGGGCCCCAGCAGTGGTGGTGAGGGTTCTGTGCGGAGCAGAGCAGAGCTGACAGTGCCCAAGACAACACTCTTCTACCCCAGAGGTGATTAAATCTGCTGGGGTGGGTGTGCTTGTTTGCACTCCTCTGGGTCTACCCTGGGCTATCAGCACTGGAAGGGCACTCGGCAGCCTCAAAATCCCTGGTTCAATGAGGAACCATCTGCACATCTCCGGCATATCTCAGGGACGCCGCGGGGGGGGGAGGCATTGCCTGTCTCCTCACTTCTTTCCTGCCAGCCTGCAGGCTGGGAGTGCTGGGGCTCCAAGGGGGACCCCTACACTCCCCTCTCAGGGTGTCCACGGGTGAAGAGATGCCGCTTAGGTTTGGGTTGTGTTCAGTTAGCATGTGGGAAAGTTAGAAAGGTCATTCTTTCACTTTTTATTTCCTCCCCCCAAGATTTCATCCCCAGTAGAAGCTCAAGGGAGGAGACACCTCTGGACTGTCTGGTTCATAGGCCCTTTGCCTCAGAGCTGTTTCCTCAACAGTGCTCTGTCAAGGGCAGCCTTTGTCTGGGCTGGGATAAAGGCACTTCCCTAATTAAGTTAGCTTAACCACCACTTGGGAAATACAATGTTCGCTAAACTCATCCACAGCCAGGCAGTGACGAGGATCGCAGCTATTCTGTGGGAATGGAGCACACGTCAATTATCCCCAGAATTTCAAAGCTGCAAAACCCAATAGTTTCCTTGGCAAAATCTGCCAGGCATGACATGACTGCTACTCGCACTCCACACATTTCCTAATGCAAAGGACTGGACAACCTCAAATACCATTTCCAAGAATAGCAAGGGCAAATGAACTGCAAATTACTAAATTCCTTTTATTGCTGGGAGCTACAAAGTAATTTAAATTAGTTTCAGTCTGAAGTGAACTGTGGGGCAAGCTGGGAAAATATAATAAGTGGTGACATTTTAGGAACACTTTTTATAATCATTTAAAGAAAATATTTCATCTCACACCAAGGTATTTAGTAGTTATAGGAAAGATATGTTTGTATAAAATCTCTGTTTTCTGTACACGCACACATACAGCACATTTAAATGCTCATGTACACACATACGTGTGCTTTACCATATAATGTAAACTGAATATTTTTCATTCACTTAGCCACTAGCCTTTGCAGAGAAAGGGACAGCAACTGACCCCAAGAAACCATATGTTGTTGCAGAAAACTGCTATGAGCATTAGGTTTGATTAAAGAATGCTCTTTTCCTCTTTCCAACGTTCTCTGATGTAGGTGGGTTTACTGAGTGCGTAGGTAAAATAATGATCTTGTACACTCTTCGAACAGTTTCCTGCTTCAGGAACTACTTTTGGCTCCCTGCTGTGGTTTTGATTAACATCCTACCTGTGACTTCTGCAGATCTAAGCTGTTTTGCTTCTGCAGGCAAAGCAGAGAGGGGAGTAAGCTACAGCACCTGGCACTGTATCATTGCAGCTGGAGTGGAGAAGTCATAAAATGCTCTGCCTTCTAATGAAATAGGATAGAGGGAATAGATGCTTCCCCCTCTTGGAGCATCACTGTGAAAATAACTCGGTCATGCTGAGTGGTGTTAGCTGCACAAGCTCTGCATGTCACAGCTAGAGCAGACAGATAAAGACAACAATAAGGAGATTAATAATAATAATAAATAAAAAAGAAAATGGTTGGAAATCTTTCACACCGTTATGTTTTCTTTCAGTACAGGGAGGTTAAATTTTCAGCCAGTCAAAAAGCAAAGGGTGGGATTTGTCCCACTTACAAATAATGGATCAGTGGCTGCAAACAGTGGATGCAATATGTAGTTGTAGAAAGCTTTCAGTCAAGTGGAGATAACTTCTTCATGCTGCAAGGCACTTTCTGTGACCTTAAAGTCCTAAACGTAAAGCAATACACTGCTAGTGTCATAGAAATCAGACTCTGTGGGGTGAATGGGTGAAGGGAGCAAGGGGGTAATTTCAAAGGGGAACGTCTGGGGTGATGGAGGTGGCAAAGACCAGCCCATGCTTTGTTGGCAGATTTTGCATGCGTGTGTGTGTTCATTAATTTTGTTTTCCCTGGAGTTTTAAACTGTGCTATTTTTGTGCTGCTTGTCCCAGAGTAACTTGCATGCTCCCCCCGTCTGGTATCTGGGCTGCGGGCAGGTGAAGATGGAGATGGGTGGGAGGAGGTGGACCAGTGCCTCCAGGGACTCCTCCTAGGAGAGGAACTGGCACAACATCCCACTCTGGAAGCAAATTTGAAACAGGTAGAGGTAATATCAGGAACGAAATGTTAGCACCTGTGTAAGGCACAGGATGGCCTCCACAGCTGTCCGGAAAGGAGATGGTAGGGCTATGGGGCAGCTTTTCCTAGGACATCTCTTCTGAGAAGTTAGACAGAGCTCTGGATCCTGACATTAAGGGACATCCTAGTGGAGAGGGTCACAGCTTTGGCTCCTGTCACAGGTCTGGGGGTGCTGAGCATGAAGAGGAACTGTGGACAGGGAGCTTCCTTCCAGCTAGTCCTTAGCTAGCCCAAAGAAAGCCCTGCAGATCTTAATGGCCTAGGCAGAGGGTGGAGCTCTGAAAAACATCTTTCCACTGTGGGTACATTCCTGACAGACAGAGGTGCAAAGGGAGAATGGGATCATATAACAGCCCAACCATAACTCCTTTGCCAGACCTCCCTTGTTGGGAGTAATCACTTCTGAACACAGGACCGAGTCTCCAACTCCTGCCTCTTCTCTGCCTGTGTCAGCTAGTTGGAAGACTGTTTCTTGATCTGTGTGCCTGAAGAAGCCTTACTATTAGTCTATGAGCACATCAGCAGTGCTTTAGATGGGCATGCCATGGGTGGGAAACTAATGGAGTCAGGAACTGGGCATCATAAAATATACAGCTGGAGAGCACAGAGGCATGGCATCTCCCCCTCTGGCTGAGGAGCATGCTAGGAGTATTAAGGGGGTACAGTGACCCTCAAGTGGGATTTTTTTTCTCTGACACCTCCAGGTGTGACTGACCCTGTGAACACAGCAGCCACTGGTGACTACAGATAGACCAAGAGGGAGAGTTCTTATGATTTCTCTGTTTTCCCTGGCTAGTGCTTGGAGAGAGACCAGGTGTTGTCAAACGAGGGCATTTTGGGAAGAGGTAAGACTAGAACAGCACAGACTGTGTAGCAATCTTCTGGCCAGCCAGGAGAAAGTTTGGTTTCCCATGATACCTCATAGTGAGAGGCAACAAATCCAGAATCTTTCCAAGTTAAGATCAAACAAATGAAACCATCAAAGGGCAATATGCTCTGGGCTACTCTACAGGAGGCAGAGAGGGCCTTGGATCATTGCATTATTGCAATGTATTATTACTAAGTAGTAATAATAGTAATACACAGAGGGTCAGAGCCTCAACTTTTGCTCAGGCATGTGTCTTGAGTGAGAAGTTCATAAGGAAGCACAGATGAAGAGATGAAAGAGCTACAAGACAGATTAATGGAAAGACTGGGAGAAAGATATGAAGAACCAGAAATCCCAGCTGAAGACGAAAAGTCACTGGGATTAGTTTTGGGAAAAGGAGCCTAACTTTATTTTAGATGGAAAGGAAAATAGGGATGTTTGGATAAGAGTACAATTTTTCAAGCACACATGAGTCTTGTGCACAAACTGCTATAGAACTGGGGTGAGAGAGATAAAAAACAATATAAAAGAGCATTTTTCCTTCTCTCTGAATGGGTCTGGTGCACATGCAGAACATAGAATCGTGGGATTATTTATGTTGGAAAATACCTCTAAGATCATAGAGTCTGACTGTTAACCCAGCACTGCCAAGTCCACCACTAAAACTTCATCTGAGCTACCTGCACCATAGAGGGTAATGTGAACCCACCTGAGTTACTGGCAGTCTTCATGTCTGAAATGCAGCAGATAGTTGCTGCAATAAGAGATAAGCAAGAAAAACTGAAGAGAAACATATTGGGATGTCCTTAAGGCACTGCACATGTCCTAAACCTGCATTAACCTCCACCCCGATCCCAGAGTCACCATGCGTGATGCTGTACTTGCAGACAATACTCTCCTTGTGGGTTTGAAAAGCAGCAGCTTTATACTGATCATTTAAGGCTGGCAAGGACACAGAAAGGAGAGAAAAACATTATGTGCATTTTGTCTCAAAAAATACTACTGGTACATAATGTAGACCAAAGTCCTTCTGATTTCTTACCAGATGAGTAGAAAACACAAATTCTTTATGTTTTCCTGCCAACCCTACCCAGAAACACAGAGCCTTTGAACTCACCCAGAACTGACTGCCCAGACAATCTTGCCTCTAAAAGAGTCAAATTGCACCTTACAAGAGCTTGGGCTGAGCTCAATAACCTACGAAAAACTGGGCTGATTGGAGGGAGCTATTTCACAAAGCAGCCAGTTTTCACTAACTGTGAGCTGAATTTGTGGTCGCAACGGCAGAGCTGGAAAATGTCATATTACAGCTTCAATGTTTAGATCTATCTCTCTGCTGCATGCTATATTATTTGAATTTAAGCTGTTGTTCTTTTTTTAAAACCTGAGGATACAAGTTTTCTTTGCGAGTGTCTGTGCACGATACCCTTCATTAAAATTCTAGTACCAAAAGTCAATCAAGAGATATGGTGGAATGATGGTGTGTTTAGTGCTGAAGAATATTAATCTACAGAGGGTAAATCCAGCTGCATGTTGGAAGAAGATACAATCAGAAGAGCCACTCCCAGCCAAAACAGACCCTTTGGAGTTGAGAAGAACGGATGGCTGGCAATTAATTATTTGTCTGATGGATTGAGTCTCCTGTTACTATCTGCAGATAGTGAAAGAGTGGGCTGCAGGTCCTTCAGATATACTTGATTATCTGAATGACATTGCAAATCTTAAATTCAGAGGCTCCATTGATTCCAAACACTGTTCTGCAGGTGCTCAATATTTAAAAGCTGCAAACTGGTCGTTATTACGCAGAAATTGTAGGACACTGTTTCTGATCTTCTGATTCCTGCCACATTGATATTTCAGCAGGAATTCCTGCAAATGTAAAATTAATTTTTCACTTCTCCTCAGGCCCATTTTTGAAACTCAGTTTCAGTAAATGTCCATGCCGAAAAAATGGTGTTGTATGAATATGGAACAGAGCAAGCACAAGAGAAACCATGACATTATGTAGTTCTGTTTGAAGCAGCTAGGGAGTTGTTCCTGGAAATTTTTCTCATAGTACACACAACATTTCACATTAAAACATCTTTATTATGTTTTTGTACTATTACCTGTTTTATTGCTGTGTAGTAATGTTTATGCACAGAAGACAAGTAATTTTAGAAAGCAGGAGAGCAAGGAAAAGTCAGACATCCTGGAAAAGGTTAATGTTCGTTTATTGCTATTGTGCTTGATAGAAATGTTGTATTTTTGCTTCCCCTAACCATTGCAGCACACTCATACCAATTCGGGATTTTTGCACCTGCAGACCAGATAGAGGCAGATATTTGTGGTGCAGCTTGGTGGCATGATCAGTGGTTCAGGCGGATTTGGAAGGCTGAGCCTTCTGCCAACTGCCCTTTTTGGTGAAATCTTACTCTTCCTATTCAGGATTTTATTTTCATGCCCGCTCTGTGCCCATGGAGGACTCAGATCAGCACAGGGAAACCTGCGTGACAGTCCCCAGGGCAAGAAGGGATGGTAGGGAGGGGATGCTTGGGCAGGTGGGCTGGGCTGGGGTCCCCACCACAGGGGCAAAGCCATGGTCTGGTCAGGCTGCTGCACATGCCTTGGTGGGGTTAGTTTGTATTAGACAAACCAAGAGATAGCAGTGAAAGGGCAGGCTCAAAAGGTTGCAAATGGAGGTCTGCCCTGCTGAGCTCCTGTGCTCTGCTTCTGAATTTGAATGTCATGATAAGATAAAAGCAAAAGCAGGTTTGTATTAGGCTGAGCAAACAAAAAGAGAGCAGGACTTTTCCATTTAAAATCTCAGCCAATGCAAAGTGTCTATTTTCCCCTACCCTTTTCAGGCTGCAGAACAGACCAAGCTATCTCAGCATGGTTGTTGACACCTACGGAAATAAAAATGCATGAAGTAATCTTTGTGAAGGTCACAGTGACCTTACTGCTTAGCACAAAATTCTCACTTAAGCTGGGGCTTCTGGCACATCCTTGTTTGTAGCTAGGGAACCAGGCATTTTGCTCGATAGAGACATGATCTTCCGTTGGCTTTGCTCGTTCCCAGCCTGACTTGGCTCCGCCAGAAGTACAGTTGGACCGAAGAATGGCTGCTGATCAGACAAAGTGAATTCAAGGACATGGCTCAACACAAAAGCTGAGAAACTGCTGCATCACTTTTGAACAAGGGGAACAACTTGCGCTTTCCTCTTTGCCAAATTAAATAAGGACCGGTTGCAAAGAAATGAATGAAATGAATTTTTGCTTGAGTGAAGACAGTGGGGCAGCAAATAAAGGGTGATTTCTAAAAGAATCTGGAGACTCTGAATTGCAGCGAGACTCCGGGAACTTAAACTCTGCAGGTCATTTCAAAAACTTCGTTGTATTTCTCCAAATGTGGTAAAAGTAGGAACATCTACAAAATTTGACATCTCAAAACTTGGCTTCAGTACAGATTTTCCTTTAAAAATAAAGATTCATTTGGAATGGAGTGTAATAACTCTAATATTAGAGCTACCAGTACACTTAGGGCTACTCTGAAGTATAAAGTACTACATGACAAGGATTGAAGTGGGTCTCTCCACTGGCATGTTTTTCCACTCTTCTGTACTACTATTAAGATCCAATACTTCCAAAAAAGCTCCCAACTTCCTTTGCAGTTCTTCAAGGCAATGTTTTAGGGAAAAAGGTGTGTGCTTATGTGCAGGTTATGAAATTGCCCTTAGCTGCCTCCCACCCACACCCCTGCTCTCAGCTGCCCAAGAGCAGAGAGCTCAGGGGAGAGGGCTGAAGGATGGCAAAAGATGTGCTCAGCCTTTCCTGCATTCCAAGCAACAGGACCTGAGAGGTGAGGGAGAGCTTATCTATTGGATTTTAACCCCTTCAAAGTAGATGAAGTATTATGAAAAGCATGTGCAACAGCTTCCTCAAACTAACGTTGGGTATTTTTAACGTATTGTAAAAAAATACTATATGAAAATTAGAAACAAATATCCCCCCAAAATCTCCATCTCTTTTTGTATATGCTTTGAATAGTGACGTCTGAGTCACATCTGCAGCTCTTCACCTTAGAAAGGAAGCGTTTAACAAAGTCACATATAAAATATAGGATATTGTGAGGTGTTACTGATGGCGATAAACTCCTATTAGAGTGACAAGCCAATATGGTGTAACAAGAGAGGTGTACAGTTATTTAATACAGCCAAATAACCCTGAAGCAAAAGAAAAGCAGGCTTGCAAAAGGGAGCATGGCACAAATGAATACAAACAACAAATGCAGTGATGAAAGCCAAACACATCAGGAAAAGCATCTCTTTCCCAGGTGCAGCATAACATGGAGGCGGCAAAAATGCTGTGCTGCAGCAGCGAGCCAAGAGCCACCTCAGGAAGGGCACTGTGTCTACCAGGACCCTGGGTCAAGGGAGGGGGGTCATGTCTAGCCAAGATGTTGATTCTGATAATCAAAATGTTATTTTCCAAGTCACCAATGCCAGTGCAGAGAGATCTGCAAGTGCAAATACCACCTGACAGCACCTTGGGATCATCAGGATGAAACAATTATCTTCTCAGACCAGGCAAGGTTTCCCCATTGAATTTGATGAGCCCTGGTTAAGACATGAACATCCAGGAAAAAGTATGCCATATAGACTGATAATAAGGAGTGGCTTAGGAACAAAACCCCAGACATTTTCATAATGCATAACCTGGTGCTGAAGTGCTCAGAAGACCTGACTCTTTTTCATTGTGTGAATTACTTTATCAAACTGATGGTTAATGCAATTTATTGACCAAAGCCATTGCTTCTGGTGAATGTAGAGCTATATTGCTGAGGTGAACTAAACGGGTAAGATGACATTGTTTTCATAGGAAAAGGAGACTTTCCACACTTACAGCCAAAACCTATATTGGAAAGGAACTGAGGCATCTTGTCAGCAAAATTATCCTTTTTAGGTTTAAAAAAAAATAATCTTACCACCTACACTAATTAACATGCAATGAAGCTTGAATGGGTGCCAAAGGATCTACAGTAGCACAGTGAGCAGTCAGAAAACTCAGACAAGAACTTAGTGTTCCTGCCTTGTCATGCTTCTTTCCTCCACGTAGAAGGACAGACTGAAATGGGCTGTGTGACCTCCTTCTGTCAGAAACTATTATTTATGTTATGCCACTAATGCCCCTGGCTAGCTCTGCCAAATCTTACATTACGAAAAAAAGTCATCGGGTCGTCCCTTTCATCTCTCAGGACTGGCCACTGCCATGGGCCCTGCCAAGGCTGAGAGAAATCCCATGCTCAGTGATGGGCCAGCAGGGCCAGCCCTGAGGTCCTGCTGGGGATTGCAGTGGGAATTGCAAAGGGAATCACAGTGGGAAGTGCACTGGAAAATGCAAGGGGAACTGCAGTGGGAATCAGAGTGGAAATTGCACTGGGAATTGCAAAGGGAATCATGAAGTGAATTTCACTGGGAGTTGCAAAGTGAATTGCAATGGGCATCAGAGTGGAAATTGAACTGGGAAATGTACTGGGAATCACATTGAAAATCACACTGAGAATTGCAAAGGGAATTACAATGGGAATTCCCTGCCTACAACAGGGGAGCCCATAAGATCTGTTTACGTGGCTCTGACTCTTTGCCTCCTCAGGGAAGGGGGCAGCACATTACTTATTGCAGCACCTTTGGTCCCAGGCTGGTGAAATCAGAGGGTAGTAGGCACCATGATGAGCACCCCTTGTTGCTAGGGCTGGCAAGGCAGTGGGGTAGCTTTGAGCAAGCACCCCACAGATGCTGGAGGGCAGGTGGTGCTGGCCTGTGGCCAGGACACCATGAGGAGGTGAGGGGGACCCCTCTGCACAGGGGCTGACAACCCTCTTAAGAGCGATACTCATGGCCCTGCATGCCTAGGCCCACATTAGCTACTGCCTGGTCGTCTTTCTAAGCAATAATAAATAATTTAAAATTCAAGCTGGATACGGCTAAGCCTCCCTTTAAGCACTGTATGTGTGGGAAGTGGGGCTGGGGCAGCCTTTTAAAAGGTAGTCAGGCTGGTTATGCTACCCCTTGGTGAAGGTACATAGTCTGAGCAGGAGTTAAAAGCAAACTTTGCTCAACAGTGAGGATGTTTATGGTCTTCTATGGCATCTTGTGAAATGAAATAGAGGCCTATGTGCAGGGAAGAGATAACTTCAGCTACCACATCTGTCTAGGATAGCAGAGGACTCCCACCTGGAGAGGCTAACTTGCTCCCAATGTTCCCAGTAAGGACATGTTTATCTTGTTTTCATTTGGGCTCTGAATCAGGAAGGTAGTAAAAAAATAACTCTTTTGAGTGTTCTTGCACTTTGTGTGTGTTTTTACAGGAATTTACAGACACCTGAAAAGGATATTTGTAAAATGACCTATGATCCTTAACCTGTGGTACACACAATAAATCTGCCACCCTAAGCATTGCCAGCCTTTTTGAATGAAAGGCTGCATTATAACAACACATGTGTATGGCTACAGGGCTGTATATCTTACTGGACCTCATACTCCAATCAACATCTAAAAAATAAAAGAAAACCAATATAAAACTATCTACACATAAATTGTCTTGCAATGATTTGGCTCTCCCTCCTCCCTCGCCCCTTTCCATCCTGACTGATGGCTTTATTATACAAAGGACAGTAATAAACATCGTAGCTAAGCCAATGAACTTCTTCTCTCACATGTAAATACCTCCTTGGAGGATACTAGGTATGGCCAACAGAAGAATAATGACTTTTTCCCTCCATTTATTCAGTGTTAAGGAAATAACTGTTCATCAAAATGTAGGCTTGGATGTGGTAGATTCCCATTTCGTGTGTGGATAGCAAAACAGACTTTAAGTGGGAGAGGAAACCAGTTAGCAGATCTAAAGGGAAGGATGTTGCCAAGCACTGTGGGCTTAGGGTAGTGCTATACGAGTAACTTTTGGTTAACTTTTCATTAAGCCTTTTGGTTCATCAGATGACCCTTTGCTGAGCTGAAGTCCCTTTCATATCTCTCATTTCCTAGATTTGGCAATATATCTGATGATATATCACACACAGCTATGCCCATACTCTTCTCAGGTGTATGCAGTGATACACTGGATGCCCTGATATCAAGTGTTGTAAAACTACAGCAAAGAACATAAACAGGCAAAAAAAGCCCCTACCATCTGATTTTGTTTGGCCTCACTTGGCTGTTATGCTGATATTTTTTATTTGAGCACAATTTTCACATAACTTCTAAAAACTAATAAATCAATGAATATTATAAATAGCCTGTAGAATTTTTTGAAACATTGAAACCATTTTCCTTGGAGATCACTGATGATTTTGTTTTGACTACCTAAATATTTTGCATACTTTAGTATTTAGAATAATCACCATGTAGAGGGAGTCTTTAGCACAGCAAAAGGAGTGAAAATTGACCACAAATGGTTGTAGTTTCTCAAAACATCTCAACATTACCCTCTCGGAAAACTTGGTGGCAACAGTCAATGTTTCCTATGAAACAGTCTGCTTTAGACAAAATCTGCATGTTGTGCCAAGAAACCATGGAACCAAATTTTTCAACCAGCTGTCAAGGTCAGGTAGACTATTTCCCAGAAAAGTAAGTGAAGGAAGAAATAAAAAGAAACCAATCATACAAACAAATGCTGCCTATATTGAGCTGTACCTTCAAAAGGTTTGGCCATAGGACTGAAAAGACACCCTCATGCCCTGTCTGGGCTTCTGGTGCAGCAAAGGGCTTGCTGGCCCACCAGTTAAAGGGGTTAGTGCAATTTCTGCTGTCATGTGGAAATGAAAGCTGACAGCTGCCCTGCCTGGCTTCAGGGGGCTGCCTCAGGTCCCTGAGCAGAGGGGATCCCAAAGGGGCTTCACACCCACCTCATCTCCAGCCTTTGCCCCCAGGTGCACCACTCTTACCCTGGCATTTGCAATAGTGGACAAATGCATAAAAGGGTGGGTACAGTGAAACCTTTCCCCCCCCTGCCCCCTCAGTCTTGATTTTGAGATACACACTTCCAGATGGGACAGCTTTCATACCAGCCCTCCTTCCACACAGGGCCGTTTAAACTCTACTCTTAAGACATTCTCTCCAAATTTTAGGGGGGTGAAGAAGGAGAAAGCAAGAGAGGGGATGGATGGTCTTGCAGCACTGGTTGGGGGGATGCAGTGATGGGGCCAGGCTGAGCACAGGGATGCTCCCAGCCTTTGCCAGCACCTTACTCACTTTCCCACTTTCTAAAGAGAAGAGAAATGGCTGAAGAAACATTTGATGGGAAATAAGACAGATGAATTGATTTCCTGTCTTCTCTCAGCTTTCCTCTAGGATGAGACTCTGAATGCTGGGCCAAGAAGGCCAGCAGCGTGTGGGGGGCTGACTGTGTGCAGCCCCTGGGGAGGGAGCACTTCTGGGCTGGGTTTCCCAGCATGCGCTGCCCAGATGTGCTGCATCGGGCATGTCAGGATGGGGCTGATTTACTGCATCTGTACAGGCCATCTGTAGAGTAGGAGAGAGCCTGTGTGATAAACATCCCAGCCACGCTGGCCTCATGGCACGTGAACAGCAGAGATGATTTATTTGCAAGGCAGTAGCCCTCTGTCCAGCATTTCTGGATATCCAGCAGGACATAATGCCAGCTGGGCTGCTGGAAAATTATCCCAAATCCTTAATCCAAAATATGCACCATTTCCAGGCAGAAAAACAGCCATATGCAAGGAAAGCCACTGCAGTACTGCTGTCACCCTCATGCCAAGGGTGTATTGCTGGGACCCATTCTGGCAGCTCTCACTTGCATAAATGGCTTGCTCAAATCATGGAGGAACCTCACTGGAGTGTCCCTGACTGCTGGATTTACATCCCATGTGTTTTTCTTTCCCGGCTCAAGGCATGCATAACTCACTAGTGAATGTGGCTTGACAACAGCAGACCGAAGAAACTGCTATCGGCCAGCTGTTATTCGGCATGGCCTTTGCTTCCCTCCCTAATTAGGATGAGGCAGGACCCCAAAAGGTAATGGAGCAATCCAGAGGAGATGTAGCAGGCAGCATTGGCTGTACAGATGCCTCATCCTACCGCAACACTGAAAGGCTTTTTAAAGCAAGTGTTTTAAAAGGCTGCAGGGTCTGGGCTCTGAGTGGCCAAGGATGTATTGCTATTTATAATCGTCGGGCGGATGATTCACGGCTTTGCACTTACACCATTAAAGGTAGCATTAGCACCAGGACCCTTTATGCAGCAACATTAGCAAACGCTGAAAAACACTCCTCTGGAAGGGCTTTGTCACCTTCCCTTGATTGTGAAACGGTCTCTTACACCAACTCTGTACATTTCAATTACCACACACTGATGTTTCTGCCTCTTTCCCCAACTCATAAAAATCACAGCCAATAAACACAAATCACCACCTGAAGGAGTCGGTGCTTTCCTCCCACTTTAATATGCTTGCCCATACTTCAAAGAAACCCGGAGAGATTCTCATATCGGCAGTGCCCAGGCTGCCTAGTCCTAGGCAAGGATTAGCCACGTGTTCACTTGGAACAATCTGCTCTTAGTTTGCTTTAACATGGTTTTTATCCCTTTAAATCACACTCAGCCATTTGACCTGACAGCAGGCTAATACATGACCTGTTTCAGGGAAGCAGGGTGGGGAAGGGCAGGAGATTTTGCTCTTTTCTTGTTGAAAACAGAAGAACCCAACCCTGCATCTTGTCAGGTGAACAAAAAAAGGTTTTGGTGGGGGTTTTTTGGCCTTTTTTTTTTTTGCAAGGGGAGAAATTTTCTTCATATTTCCCCCTTTCTTTCCCAATGGCAGCTGTATTTTAAGATGCCAAGATAATGGCAATGACTTTAAGGCTCTGTAATAAGAAGCTTTACTGGAAACTACCAGGGGAGAGACAGACAGCACTGAAAACACATGTAACCCTGCAAAACAGAGGGCAGGTAACTGGCAGGCACTAGTAACAGGAGAGGGAATGTAAATACCTCAGTGCCAGACCTATCATCAGCCTGTCCCTGTTTTTCAGGGGCCTCTGGCTGGGTTTCCTAGGAATTGATGCAGCACTGATTTCACCTGCCTGCTGTGCTAGCAGGTGGGTAGAGATGGCAGGCAGGAGGCAAGGGAGCTTGGCAGAAGTGCTGGCTTCCCAGTTGGATTTTTCTCACTCCCTCCCAGCACATTCCCACTGGAGTGCTGGGATTTGGACAATGGCAGTGTTGTGGAGCAGGAAAACAAAAGTAGCTTTTCATTCAGGGCTCTTGCGCAAAGCAGTGGCACTTTAAAACTTTCAAAGTGTTGCATGGGAGTTTAGCATGTGACTCCCATTAAAGTCAGTATGAGTCATGTGGCAAACAACCCCTGAACACTTTGAAGATATACTGCAATTTATGTTTTTCTGATCTCCTCTTAAAAAAAAAAAAGAAAACTATTGTAGACTGGGACTTCAAGAACAGCTTTTCCTGTTTGCTCTCTTTCCCTGTTTGCTCCTAGATATAAATCATAGCAGGAGAGAACACAATCAGTTAGGCTGTTAGTTGGATGGCACAGCAATGCCTAGGCAGGGGGGTAAAATAGGTGTGAAAAAGAAATGTTGGTGAAAATTATATATTGATTACTCAAGCCTTGTATGGAAGTACTGAATGCAGAGAAACCAAGGTGGATTTCAATACAACGTAAAAGCTTTCCATAGGGACCCCTGGTGGCCTAGTGGTTAGGATTCGGCACTCTCACCGCTCCGACCCAGGTTCGATTCCCCAGTCCCCCGGGCAGATGGAGCTCGTTAGCCCTGTGAGGCCATCCATCTATGAGAAGGTCACTCTAAACAAACCTACGTCCTGAGGACCTCACTGCCATTGTCCAAGCTTGCTTGGCCCCGGCAGATGAACCTTAGGATTAAAGGGTGGGCTCAGTGCAGCGCATGTTGTGTCTCACCTAAAAAATCCATTGCGCAGGCTTGAAAGGTAAAAGACCTTTCCCAAAATCTTCGTTCGCGAAGACTGGCCATTAAAAGCTTTCCATGGAAAAGCTGAAATGTTTCACAAAAACTGGTGGGAAAGGGTGCTTCTGGGTCTATGTCAGTGCCAACATTCCTGCAAAGATGGGCAATCAGGGGAGCTGAAGGCATGTGTATCTCACTGTCCCTGATTGTGATCAGATTTACAGGGCCGATTAGCTTTGGTGCCAGGTTTGGAACTGATGGCACCCACTGCACGTGCATCCCCCCAGTAAGGTTGAAACCTAGCCCACATTGTGTGGCTAAGTGAGAGCTTTCCATAAGTCGAGGCTTGTGGTTCAACATGAAATCGTCAGAAATTTGTTCCTCCTGGCTCCCTACCATCACCAGGGGACTAAGGGACAATCTCCTGGTCAGAAGAGTGCTTGGGACATCACCTACACATGTTCCATGCTGCAAGACCCTCCACCTGCCATAAATACTGTCCTCCAGCTCTGCTGTTACAGGATGCCAGGAGAGGCAGGCAGCCCATGGTGCCGTCCCAGCTGTGACACCGTGACACGCTGCTACTGACCAACACTCCCAGGTGAACATCACCTATGTGACCTCAGCCTCCACTTCTTGGCACCCCTCAAGAAATTCACCTCATAGTGCTCCTCGAAAAAAAAGTTTTTGCACCTTGCTAGCCCCTAAGGAGCCACCATAAAAGGGGATGAAGGATTTATCACTGCAGAGACAGAATGGCAGCTCAGTGACTACTAAATAACTACAATAGAGACAGGATTTGTTTTGATGAATAGTAAGTAGAACAAATGAAAAATTCATTTTCCAGTGAGAACTATGCACTGACTGGTGTTAGATTATTTGGATAAGTGGAGAAAAATGTAGGAGTGAGACATTTTTGATACTTACTAGATATGTTTTGACAGTTTCAGAATGAATTGTTTCAATGCATTATTTTAAGAGATGTTTTCTAAAATTCACCTGAATTGAGAAATAATGAAAAAACAATAATATATTATCCTGAGCCAAAGTGTGGGTTTTTTTATCTTTTTTAATTTAGTTACTGAACTATTGAAAAAAAAATCCATTCAGGTAAGGCCAAGCAAAATCAAGGTTGATAAGAGACCCGATAATGTGATTGCCATTCACTCTTGTCCCTGCCTGGCATATAAAATATTTTCAGGAAATTAAAACCTCCATAATAGCGTAAATGGAATATTGCTTCTCTGTATCCACCTTCTCTAATGTTTATTCTTCATTTTGTCTTTGTTTGTCCTTGTCTCACTTTTCATTATCTGTGGTATTTTTTTATAAAAGATATTTTGTTCCCAGGCAGAAAGCACAAGGCAGGTGAGACACAACATCCAAGAGAAAATGTAGTGCTGTACTACAGCAAATTCACTGGAATTATGTTGGATGTAGAGAAATTAAGTTGGCTAGTGAAATGCCTCTGTCCAGAAAGTAAGATGCATTGATGTAGTCTCTACCTTTGATCCCAGAGTAGAGAAATTCAAGAGGCAAAATCAAGATGGGCCCACTTTTATTTTACCACCCCAGTTACACATCTTTGCACATTGAACTTCCCAACTATTTCCATGACAACAGACTATAGACTGACACTTTTTTCCTCCATTGGCAGTGAATTTATAAAACAGGGATTTATGAAGTATTTTTGTTAAGAGATGCATCAGGATCAGAGAGAGACATGCCCTGCGTTTCTGAAATAACTCACGCCTGACTGTCAGGAGGGTTGGGACTCTTTGTGAAACACCAATGCTTAACGTTCACTCCACTGCATCGCAGAACATCACCCGCTCGCGCTGAAGCCCCAGTAAGTGGTGAGCAGATACAGCATGCCATAAATCACGTGCCATATCCTTGCTTTTATGCTTTTGTAGTTTTATTGCTTTACTTTAGCTGCTAGCTGTCGTCCCCAAATCAATTAAAAGTTTACTTATCACTTATCACCTTTGGGTAGGGACATGTGGGTACTCCCCTCCTTCCCCAGTGCTGGGATGTGGGGTGGGATGTGGGGTAGGCTGTGGGGATCACCTCCTCTCCCCATCCCAGCAATTTAACATCATCCTCACCCGTGACTCTCCCACCAATGCACACCAGGTGCTGGGCTGACATATGGGCTCCTTGGGGCTGCTCCAGAACCCAAATTAATCCCAGAGTTCCTTTCTAGCTCCTGCCACTGAAAGCATAGAATGACAGAATATCGTGAGTTTGAAGGGACCCACAAGGATCACTGAAGTCCAGCTCCTGGCCCTCATAGGAGAGCCCGAAGAATCACACCATCTTCCTGAAAGCATTATCCAAACTCATCTTGAACTTTGTCAGGCTTGGTGCCATGACCTGGGAAACCTGTTCCAGTGCCCAACTGTCCTCTTGGGGAAGAAACTTTTCCTCATATCCAACCCAAACCTCCTTCCCCTGACACAACTTCATGCCATTCCCTTGGGTCCTGTCACTGGTCACCAGAGAGATCAAGTGCCTGAAGCAAGCAGGAGGCAAAGTGCAGCAAGCAAATGAGGAACAGCAGCTGGAAATCAGCCCCAAAGGCCCCAACTGAGCTGAGTCATGGCCCCAACAGCAAAGCCCCATCATGGCACAGGAGAGGGGACATGGGGAGCCCAGGAATGGAGGGACTAAAGTGCCATTTGCCTGGGACTTCTCCACAAGTCACCTTGGTCCCAGCTTGGTGAGAAGCAGTTCAAAGTATGAAGGGACAGTCAACAGACATCAGGAGGAGAAGAGCCTTCTTTAAAAGCCGTGGTTTGATTTGTAGCTCAGCAAGTTCACAGGAATGATTGTTCAAAGCCAAAGGAAAGGTTAATGTGCAAACACTTCACCCCTGAAAACTCGGGTACAGCTCCTGATTATGTCACAAGTAAAAAATTAGACTTTTTCCAATATGGGGAAATACTACTAAGACCTTTAATGAGTCCATAAAAACATTAGGATAGCTTTAGTCACTTTCTTTTAGTAACTATTTTCTTAATGTACATTTTCTTAATGGAAGCACGGTCAAGAAAAGTGCTTCCTTATGAAGAAAAACGAGGAAATGGCTGCTAGAAGTGGAATAGTCAAGGTTGTGGAAATGTTGCTGGCTCCTCCATCCATGGGAAGAAATGTGAGGGAGAGTCAGGGGAGAGTGAATGAGACTTGAACAGGGAAGGCACAGCTGAGACAGATACAAGACACTTTGGGGGGATTACTGGATGTTTCCTTTGAAAAACTACAAACCTAACTAATGCAAGGAAACTCAATTTTTGTGGGATTTTCTCTTGCCAATGAATGCTTATCACTTTTTCTAGGTTTATTTCTGCCTCATTACATTAATGTTAGTAATGCAGATTCTGTCTTCAGTATGAAGAGGTAACAGTCTTACTGCTAAAATCAAAGATTTTTTTTAATACTGTCACAGCATGCCTTGGAAAGAGTACCTTAAGTCCAGAAGTATCACACTAAGGGAGATCCTTTAAACTGATTTCCCCAGTTTTCCTCCTCCCTTTTATATTCATTTTAAAGTACTTCCAATAATGCTAACTAATAAGTGAGAATGCAATTCCTAGTGTTGACACAGCACTCACCTATACGGTGGTTGATTTTTATTTGCTCGACACCCTCTGCCTTCTGCTGTCCCTGCTACCTGCTGACCTGTTCAACAGCATGTCTGCATGAAGTGTTTCCGAGGCTTATCCACTCTGCAGTGGAGCAGCCCTTACAACTCACTCCCCATGCAAAGAGGGGCACTGGCAAGCAAAGGCAGTCTGCCACAGAAGCCAGGGGCAGAGCACTGCACTCCTGGATTAGTTTGGATGGCAGCAGGGAGTACTCAGGCTGTCCAGGTCCCCTGGATGTCCATCTAGGAGGCAAACAGAAGGAGCGACATGACCTAGGGGCAAACCACCACCTTCACCGGAAGTTCAGTAACACTGTAGGAGGAAACATCATCAGTTCTCTTCCCTTCACCTTAGGAAAGATGCTGAGAGCACTCTGGGGACACAATGATATTTTCAGATCTGCTATTCCATTGTCACCTGAGCTCTTTCCACAGAGGCCCAGATGCTTTTACTGAGCGTCACTGTTGTGTCTGAACTACACATCCACAGCAGAGGTGCCTGCCACTTTCCAGAGCATTTTCCCAGCCCAAAGCCTTCCTCGGTGGCCCAGTCAAACAAGGGGAGCTGCACAGTGCCCAGGAAGCATAGCACATCCCATGACAAGGATATGCTCTCCATGGTCAGGGCTGGAGAGCTATTCATGGTAGATGAGGAGAGATCAGGGAGTCTTAAGAAAGTAAGAAAAAAAGCAGAAGCAGAGCTAGTCAAGGCCACCCAGGCAGGATAGAAGAGGTGGAGAGCTGAGTAGTCCCTGGTGCTGCTCCCCAACCCAGCTATTCCTGTTCTCTGAGCACCCCAGTTCAGCTGCCCCCAGCCACAGGTCCCAGTGCCCTCTGGCCCAGCCTGCCAGAGGAACAGGAGTGGGGCCAGATGGGGCTCCAGGGACATGCTGCATGAGAGAGGTGACCATGCTCAGGGCAAAAAAGGGTGGACACGGTAAAACAACTGCCCTGAGCATGCAGGCAGCTTCTGGGGTCAATCTCACTGAGCACACATACGTGTATTGGTGTGCCATGAGGTGTCAGGAACTATCCATGGCAGCAGCCTCGCCAGCCCTGGGGTGCAGGAGCCAGCAGTACCCAGGAGCAGCAAGAGCACCTCACATCCACAGAGCTCTCACTGCACATTTCCTAGAGAAAGCTGCAGTTTCACAGGCAAGGCTGACCAGCCTCTCCTCTAAAATTTTCACTGTTTCCATCCATTACAGGAGTTATTTAAGCAATAGGAGTGCTGGCAGAGACATTCAGCCCTGCACAACACCCCATCTGAGCCCGCAGTGCTACATGTGGCCCAGGATACTCTGGAAATCAAGTTTCTGTATCAAATCTCATTTTCTACACAAATCCAGGAAACAGGGATATGACATCTCTGCATGAATTTAGAGAGCACTCCCTTCCTTACACTCAATCCCCGGGAATTACCAGGGTGGGCTGCCTAAAGAGTAGGGTGCAACAGTTCACTGTTGCTTTAGCCTGTGGTTTGCACCTCCAGAGCTGACCATGTCTCACCCACTCCAACAGAAGTGGGTGGGAGGGCAAGGTCCATCAGCAAGCACCCAGCTCTGCCAACACTTTGAATCTTTGACTTCACAGGGAGGGCAAAGCTTGGCACTGGGTACTGCCAGTGGCACTCGGTTCAGATGTGCCACTCGCTACACACCAAAGTCACCCTTGCCTCCTCACATTTGCTGTGCAGAGGTCATGTTAGTCTGTAAGGCCCTGCCATGCTCAAGACCCCAGCTATCAAAGCCTGTCTCCCTCTGCAGCATCCTTTACCCCCTGAAGACAGACAGCCCACCACCCCGTGCCAAGGATTCCAGGCAGTGAGGCACTCAGGCCTTGCAAATGCAGTACCTGCAGGTCTTTTAAACTTTGGCCCTGGGTTCTTGCATCCCTGCAGAGAGGTGGGATAAGCTTGGGATAAGCTCAGCACGCCACAAACAATTACAGGGAGGTGGAGGACAGACAAGCACTGCTCGGCTCTGTAGCAGTCAGCAAGCAGATGGCTCTCTCAGCTTGCTTTGAAACAGAGCTCCAAGGCACAAAGGAAGGCCAAAACCCATCCACTTTCCTGGAGGATGGGCTTTAAAAACCTGCACTTTATGCACTACTGTAGTATAAATATTAGACTTGCTCACTTTCCTGCTTCCAGACCCCTGAGCAGAGCTGAGGCAGGCCCCTGCACACCCCTGGTACACAGAGCCCAGCTAACATGTCCCATCTGCAGCAGTGAATCAGCAAAATCCATCAGTATTTCCCAGCAGGATTTTGGCACCTGCTCACAGAGTGAGTCGACAGCCGAACCTGTTATTCCCCACTGCAATAATAATAAGCCTGCATTTTCACAATGCTTTTCAGTGGAAAGTTTCCCAAAGCATTTCACAAACAGCATGAAGCATGGAAAAGGGGACTGTTCCTGCCAAAACCTGAAGCGCAGCCATTCTGTTCTGGAAAACAGCAACTGCTAAATAATGAAGAGAAACAACACAGAGCTTTTTAGGAAGCAAAAACAAATGGCTGGAGGAGTGTGGAAAGACATCCTGGAAACTTAGCTAGAATTAATTAAAAAAGAAAAAACTGTGGATATGTAGCTGTCTTGGCTTTAATTTTCATTTCCAAAGGCTTCCTTTTATTATTTGTATGCCAGTCATAACCGAGCTCCTGCTTCTTTGGAAGACAATCAGCGATCCAATTTCTGCCTTTATTGAAAAAAATCCCAATGCTGAGGAACATGTAGATCACTTAGATGTCCTCCAGTCAGCAGAGCAAGGCAGAGTCTGACAAAGGCTGCTAGAGGTACAGAAGGGAGGTGCTGGGGTAATTTCAGAAGCCACAGCAATTATCTTTGAATGATCACACAGGAACAGGGAAATTCCAAAGGCACAACTAGGATTGGGTCCAGGTGAAGGTCTCTGATGGTAGGTCTCCACATCAGAGCTGGGTGACTATATTTCCATCAGTGGATACCCAGTCAATGAAGGTGGGAAGAAATGTGCCTCATCTTAAGTCGATGCCAATGGGAGCTCAGGTGAATTCCTTTCCAGGTTATGCACTAGGATCTAAACTTGGATACCTTCTATCATTTCAGACTCCTTGGGCTGTCCAGAGTGTTCATATGGGGCTGACATAGGAGACATGGCCCAGGGTGCCTTTTTGGAGTTGCAGCTGGAGGGGAGGTTTACACCTCAGGCATCCCAGGAGTCATGGGACAGCCCTGTTTTCCAAACTCCTTCCCACCATGGATCCCTCCCACCTGCAATGAGAGTGCAGAAGCCTCATGCCCACACAAATACCAAGTCCTGCATACCTACAGTTCACTGCCTTTGGCTCCAACTGCCTTCTGCCCCTCAGGGCTGTCACAGCTAGAAACAGAAGGACCTCGGAGGACTCTAAATGAAAGGCCCTACCAGCAGGAAAGGGCAAGGAATATCCGAACTTCAAACTCCCATATGTGCTTGACAGCTTGAGCTCCAAGTAGTAGTCACAATGGTCTGACACTGACGCACTTGGTGCCTTCAGAATATAAGCACCAATGAGACACGATGGAACAGTGATTGTTGAAATCTGCTGGGTCTGCAAGCAGTGCCTTCAAATCCAGTACAAAGCATTCAATCAGTCTATCATTATATATTTTCCAGTGAATTTAATTTCCATAATATTTCACTGCACCTTGTAGGGATTGTTCATTTTATTTTTTTTTAATTTTAGAAAGAATACTGCACCTGGATCTGTAACACTCCAGGAAGAGCCATGTGAGAACACATATTGAATGCATTTTTGCATTTCCTAGAGATTATCAGATTATGGTTATCAAATCATGGGTTATGATTTAATTACTTTTCATTATCTGAGCTGCAGAGTTCTTGAACCTGAGAAACCTACTCCTTCAAAGACTAAACAAAAATAAATTGCTAAAAATTAGTATCCTCTGTAAGCATTTCTATAAGCCCTTCTAAAAAAAAGCCCTTGTACATCCCCAGCACTACAAAAGGAACAAGTTTTATTGTTCAAGAGAAAAACAACATTAGCTTTCTGAAATAAAATTCCAAGTTTCATTTGGAGACAGGAGCTTTATCCTGAAATGCAGAAGGGGGTTTCCATACTTCTGTGTAAATCTTTCTTATTTTAACAAGACCTTGCCTTTAATACTGCAGTAGATAAAGAAGCTGGGAAAAGCTGTTTAATAACTGACGAAATGTCAAAGTACATTTCTGCAACACAAAGAGATTTATGATGAATTGTGTTCTAGCTTTTCTTTAAAATTCTTTATTAACATGTTCAAATATTTAAACTAATCCCAGGGAAGAAGGGGAACAGAGGTTAGGTGCCAAATTAATTGATTACTTTAAAACAAAGACTACACTGAAAAAAATCCCCCTCACGTGCTGCTTTGTATGTCTGCTTAACTTGTGTAAATAATTGCAGATGCAACTAATTTGCCTAAAATATTACCAACCAATAGCAGCAGTGGAATAGCAGGATTCCTTAGAGATACTGGTTTGAGATGACATCTCTTTTGCAAACTGCCTGGTTTTGATTTTGCAGAATCATACGAATGTAGGCTTAGTTTAAACCTCAGGAGGTCAGCTAATTTTAATCCATTCACCTGTCCTCAGGCAGGAGTGAACAGCCATTACTGAGAGATATGTGTCTTGTGCAGCCCTAAAACACTCACAGTCAGTCTCAGTAGCCCCTGCCAATTCTTAACAGTCATTACATTTAACCTAAATCTCTCATGTTGCAATTTAAACTGATAATTTCTTGTCTTGCCTTCAGTCATGATGAAGAAATGAGCAACATCCTACTTATAACAAGTTTATACACATTTTAAGACATCCGAGATCCCTGTCTTCTCTTCAGTATTCATTTTCAGGAAACAAATTACTCAGCCCTTCCCTCCTTCCCTTTTACTCATCCCTCCCTTTCATCCATCCATCTATCTACCCATCCATGCGTGCTGAATTTCCCAGATGTCTTACAACTTTCTTTTTGTTCTTTGTGTTCTCTGTAATGTATCTGTAACTTTCTTTACCTGAATATTCCAGGTCTGGATAATAGTAACCAGCTGAGGCCTTGCCACTGTCAGGTAAAAATCTATAATGGTCTCCTCTGTCATGTGTTAACAAGGCTCAAGACATGGATTGCCAGAGCTAAAGAGTTGTGTTCTGTGTTGGTTTTTTTTCACAACAGGATCACTTGTTAACGCACAGATCACATATCAATAATTCAAATTGTTTTCATTTAATATAGAAACTGCAAGTTTCTCCTATATGTGAGATATTTTTCATTGTCTTTGTTCAGTGCTATCTATTGATTTAAAGTAAGCTTATTAACCAGGTAAGTATCCCCTTTTCAAGGGCACCATTTTACTCATCTCTCCCTAGTATTCTTATGAGTGTAGAAAAACAGGAAAAACTGTAAATTCCACATCTACCACAGCTACTGTGCATTTGCTGTGCCAGTCACTCTGCCAAAGAATGCTATCGGGTGGGTTTCACACAGTTCATTTTGAAGAGATGCCATTGATCCAAAGGCTTGCCATTGATCCCCTAGTTTTCCTCTATTCTAGCATCATGAAGTGCTTCAGAGTGTTCCAGTGCTATCTGTGTGTTGGCTTTAAGGGCACTCATGAAAGATGATGAAGAGCTGGGTTTGTTAAGCCCTTGTTCTCAATTCACAAGGTTGAGGATGTTAACTTTTTTCCCTGCATCCCAGCTAGGTACTCCACTTGATGCCTTTGGCTGTTTTGAAGGGGAAACTGACTGTTGTTCTCCTCCATGCTAACAGAAAGGTCAGGACTGGGCAAGGTGCAGTGAGGACAGCCACCTTCCCTGTGTGCTGGCTGGAAGAAACATGTAGCTCCATCTTTTTCTTACTGTTCAGTGTATGTCTGGCTGCCCACTTTGTAACTCTAAAATGTTTCCCTTTAGGATCCTTTGTTCACCATTCACCTTTAAGAAAGGGTTTGGTACCCACTTTGTGGCTGAAGGTGTCCACTGGTTAGTGTCTAGATACCTACTTTATACTTTATAATACTTTATAATACTACAGGACTTGGTTGACAGTCTTGTGAGGTCCATTTCAAATCCCACTTCAAGTGCCTTGAAGAAATAAATGCTGGAAATAGAGAACTGTGAAAAAACTTAATCCAGAAACAGGCATACAATGATGCTTTGCCAAAGAATCACACAAGTGTATCTCGGAAAAAGCAAAGTCCTAGGCAAGATCGGTATTTGCACATTGTGTACCCACTGTCATTTCTAATGGTTTACAATGCTTTGACTTGGGTGGTTTTTTGTAAAAGGGAGAGGTTTAAAAAGTGGTTCCTAAGGAGAGCCTGCTGGGTTATCTAGGCCAGTTTCTGCTGAGTTAGGAAGCCTTGGACCTTGTAAGAATATCCAAAGTTCAGTGTATGTAGATCTGAGATGAGAGCTACAGTGAACCTCAGGAAGCAGGTTTGCATCTTTTGGGAAGCATGCAAGTGATAAAATGAGTCTTTAGCACAAGTGTCTAAGGAAAAGTGTAATTCCTTTATCACATTCTCAAGGTCAGTGTGATTCCCAGAGTGTTCAGCTTGACCCATTAAATTTTGAATTAATCTTTCTTTGCTTTTTTCCACTCTTGTAGGAAGAAAACATTCACGAAGTACTCAAAAACAGAGGCAAGCTCTGAAACATAGTTTTGTATCGCAGTCTTGATGGAGTCAAATCTGTCTCCTATCCAATTCAAGCAAGAATTGAATCCTAATCATACAAAATAGAGGACTGTGAAGTGTGGGCTGTTCAGTGTTGCTGAGCAGTTTGGCTTTAGCAGGCTCAAGGGCAGCTTCACTTGCACTGTAGTGGTGAGGCACTATATGGAAGAGCTGGGGGCTTGCTCCTCTAGCAGGGCAGGGAATTTGCCTACCCAGTCCATTAGATATGTCTATTTCAAATGAACTTTCCCATCACCTGCCTTTTTACCCTCCTCTGAAGTAGATAGCCATTAAAGCGTAAAAAATAATGTAAGAGAGAGAGAAACATTAGGATTAAACCCCCGGAGGCACTTTTCTTCCCATGTGGTATAAAGTGCCTTGGTAGTCACTTAGCCTAGACACCCACTAAAACCAGACAATGTGAATCCTATTGTTTATGCTTTCTTTTGCATTTCCAATTAAAAACCTGATGGAATTCCACAGCCTGATAAATTTTAATAGGTCATTTCTGCTGACTCTAGAGGCTTGAGGCAGACAGACCTGTCCCACTGAGATGGCACACAACACCTTGAGCCTGAGCCATCGGACAGTTGATCATTGTAGAACGGCCAGTGGGGTTTAGGATCATACCTCCTGAGTGATAAAGGTGATTTCCCTCTCCAGAGAGCCTACAGAAACAGAGATGTAATAGTGTGGGTAGTGCCTGGGATAAGGGAGCCCAAAGTTCAGGGCCTTGATTCACTTGATTCAAACAAGAGGCTTGAAACAAAAGGTGCATCTATGCTGCACTGTGAAAAGTGGGGTGGAAAGCCCCAGCCCAACAGGATCTACCTCCCTGCCAGAATGGGCGGGTTTTACAGCTGTGTCAATAGAAAGCTGCACCCAAACTGCTGACCCCACTGGGCAGCAGGGCTTGCCAAAGTAGGCACTTCAAACGGGCTTGTGTTTGAGTGGAAGGTGTGCCCACGGCGGCATTTTGGACTGTGATGGTCTAACTTTAAGCACCCTCATCAAAGTGTCTAAAAGGCAGCAAAAGGCTGCCTCTAATCTAAACAGTAGTGTTTATTATCAGCTGAAATGCCATAGGTACAGTAGGACCCCAGCTGGTGGCCCAGAAGAGCACAGGTTACCCACAGATTTGTTGCCATATCTGCCAGTCTCATGTGGATCTCATCACATCTACATCATGTGGATGTCTCAACCTATGATATCTAAATGTCTTTAGAGACCCCTGATAAGGCAACTGTAGCAAGCCCTGAATTGCCATTGATACCAAAGGGGAACTTAACTGTCCAGCTCACATAGATCTATGTGACAATTCCAAACCAAATCACACCCACTGTCTCCACAGGTACCCTGGATTAGTCCCTTAAGACTGGCTTTGGTACAGTCTGTAGCTCACTCCATCCTGTCAGCTAGAAATTACCTCAAGTCACACAAGCTGTTGCCCTAAACAGGCCTCTGGCTATTTTGGAGCCCCTCCACAGCTCAGGCAGAAATTCCACCTCAGAAGTGGCAGATTTTACCTCTATATCTTTTGTTTCAGCAAAGCAACATGTTAGAAAACTACCATCTGGATTTCCTTGAAGATGCTTGAAAACGGCACTGATTTTTTTAGAGGTTACTGCCTATGCTGAGGTTGCCATCAGGACCAGTACTCCATCCCTTGATTGCTCCCTTCACCATGTTGTTCCAGAAAGACACAGGAGTTGGTCATAGGCCTGAGTTTATTCTTTCCAGCAGCCCCTTGGCAACCCCCATGGGGGTGGGGGTAGAGAGAATAGGCAGAGACACTGGCTGCTTCAGCGGGCAGGGGCCTCCCAGAGAACTGGGATGGTGGTTTGGGCGGAGGGCACAGCCAAGGGATGTGTTTGGACAAGAACTTCTCAGAAGGGATGACGCTCATACTGGCATCTTTACTGAAACACCCAAGAAGGGTGTCCTTTCAGCTGTAACCTGAGTGTTAACATTGTTGTCTGCTAATGAACTGTATCTTTTTTAATCTTGCAGATGCCCAGATATGTAAAGCTGCTCCTTAAACTGCTCCCGGATGAATAGGTCATAGGTGGTTACTTCCTTAGCACTTTACATTCCTGGGAAACCAATTATTTTTATTTCAGAAGCAGTGAATCCTACAAAGCCTGTTCCTAGCTCAGAAATGTAGCTGAAAGCATAAGTACGCTAAATTAGGAGCATGATCTAATTGATTAGTTTTACAAAAATATGAGTTCCAAATTGAAGCAAGGTAGAAGCTTTCATTGTCTTGACTGTTTTAAAGCATGAGTGTTTCCTTTTTAATATTGCCTCTCAATAAATATTCTTTTTAATGAATTCCAGTGATGTCTTGTGCATTGCTATAATTTTATCAGGCTACGTTGAGACTTTTTTGGTTTTTTTTCCTTGAGAGGCTTACATGGGTATTCAAGGTACTTGATCTTCGGGGAGGGTGATTTGGGAGGCCATCTGATCTAATGTGCTGGGCACAAGCCTGGGATGGTGAAGACCCAGGTGCTAATCTCCATCCTGTGACCTTGGGCAAATCATTTCATCTTCCTGCATTTATTTCCTACCTTTTATCTTTCTTTAACACTCTTAATTAAGCCAGAGTGCTACAGATAATACTGATAATAACCAATTCTTCCCTTTCATGAATTAGACATGTTCCTCTTAAAATGCCACAGAGGTTGGACTGTGGTGAATATGTGCAATTACCTTTAGTGAAGAAAGTGGCCCTTGCCCACAACCTCCCTGAATTTGTATGAACATCTGGATTAATTATATCCTGTCTTCAGTAATCCTCTGGAGAATGAAAATAATGAAGGGTAAATACCTTTTATTAATACAATTATGAAGTGTAATATGAAAAAAGCTGAATGCATCATACATTTCAGTAACTACTTAACGGAGGACACAACCAGAACAAACACCTTGTCCTCAGACATGCTCCATGCTGAGTTTCAGCTGATAGGTCTTCTTACAGGGAAGCAGAGCTTCCCACACCACCAGCAGTACATCACCAACACCCCCCTGTTTTTGACATGGAGACATGGCCAGGTAGCAATCAATGGGTCCTGTGATACTGAGAATGTGCTGCTTGGAGCTCAAATTGTGTGCCAAGAGACGTTGTTCCTCTCCTACCCCAATGCTGCAGATGGAGGGAGGACTGGGATCCATGAAGTCAACATGAGCAACCACAGCAGGCTGCGTATTTTGGAGGGGTGGAGGCAACTGCCAAGCTTCCAAGCCACCATTCAGTGGCTGAGGATGTCTCTGTGGAAGTCGCTCAGCCATGATTAGGAAAGTAAACTTTCAGCAGAAAATAATATCCTGGTTAAGCACTCTTAGTGCCTAAAGTAAACAGTGGCATCTTTGTATTGAAAAGAAATCAGCAGGAGAAATCTAACCTGTGAAAGCCATCTGGATGAACACAGTGGAAAATGGATCATGACAGTCTGAGTGCAAAGGGATGTGATGAAAGGTATATTTGCATTCAAACAGATAAAGTAGATGAAATGTAAAAAATCCAGAGTACTCTTAATGCAGCTCCAGTGTGTTTAGTTGAAGGTCACAACAGTGGGGCACTCAAGCACTCTGAGCCCCCCAGCAATGTTAATGCAGCCTCCTTGCAGAGCCACACCACAAATGGCCAGGGTGGTCTCTCGCTAATGCCAGCTCTCAGACAGACAATGCACAATGCATGGTTATTACTTGAGAATAGCTGTAGGAGCACTTTAAAGAGCCACTTATGTAGGACATTATTATCCAGGAAAGAATTGGAAAAAAGAGGCAGTGTCTGTATAAAAGCCTCTGGAGCAGAGAGACAGTTCTGCCCCCTGTCTTGAGTGTGGCATTGCTCTGCTCCTTCATTCATTGAACATGATTTGCTGCACACAGTTCGCTAGGAATACGTTCAGTTTACAATATTTTAAAGAATGGCTTGAATTTCACCCTCAGAGAAATCCTTAGGACATAATAAGTTTTTCAGATTACAAAATCGGCTGTCTGCTTCTCATCCTTCTGGTAGAAAGAGAGAAAAATTAATGTATTTTGCAAATTGGTGGGGTGTGTCTTTCTTTTCTCTCAGCTCATTTACTGCTAGAGCCTAAGACCCTGCAAGGAAAGAAATACACACTTAGTATCTAAAATCCAGTTGAACAAGCAGGTTGGGCTAGACAAACTCAGAGGTGTTGTCAACCTCGACTCTCCTATGATCCTGTGTAGAAGTGCACAGTCTTGCTGCCAAAGAGGTCCCACAGCTTTGCTATCCAAACACCACTATTTCCATGCAAGTGAACCCTAGTCTAGTCATCTCTGGGAAAATATGGTGCATCTCTACTACAGAACTTGTGCTGTCTTTATTTTTTGGCTTCCTATTATCTGATCAGGAATTAGAGGAAAATGAATTCACTTCAAACCAGATTGAGCTTCAATTCTTTATAAGTGAAACAAACAGACCTTCAAAGTTGTGCAGACATGCCTAGCTCCAGCCATCGCAATGTGTGCAATTACTTTAAACCCTGAGAACAGGATGTAGCAATGGGACTGCTGGCTTTTATTTTCTAAGAAGCACGTGTTGCCCCCATCTCTGCATTGTTATAAACCCTCCATGTCTGTGTAATTTTTATTTTCCGCTCAATTAAGTAAAATATAGTCCCCAGCAAAATATTCAGAATGTTTGGACTGATAACGCTTTACAGAGGCAATCACAGCCTTCTGAAGATGGGGAGGAGGGGTGTTGCCCGAACATGCTTCACCTCCCTTTGCAGCAGACAGGGCTGCTTAGTGCTAGTCCTCAACTGCCTGCTTCCCAGCTCACACTGAGGTATCCAGCCCCTTCCAGTTATCCCTCCTGGTCTCAGTAGCCGTTCAAAACAAAATTTTCAGGTATCTCACTCTCTAAATGCCTAAGGTTGACATGATCTTCAGGGGCAAGTCACTTCCCTACTGGGAAGGTAATGCATGTTCACACACTATCATTTTCTCCCTTAGCCTATGCTGCTATCCTCGTCAAACACACATGAGCACACACACACAGATGCGATGCTTTTAAAAGCACAGTCAAGAATTAACCCTGTGTTCACATCAAAGAGCATAAAATACCCCTGCTTTAAAAAACTACCAAAATCATCAACAAACTAAACTGCATATGCATCAAGGAACAGTTAAGGTATCCAAATAATCCTAATTCTTACCCTGCTGAGAGACCAACCATCTGCCATCTCTTATTTCCTGTGCAGACTGCTGAAAATACATGCCACAAAATGCTAGGTCTGTTTTTGTTTACATATATACATGCATATATATGTCTAGTATACAGTACTAAATGTCGTCATGCCAACCTTTATATTTTTTCATGTGAGTACTATAATTTTATGATCTGGCCCCATGAGATCAATGCATAGAGAGCAGAGCTGGCAATGCATCTAATGGCATTGGGTAATTCCCAGGAATAAGCCAGGTGCTTGGCAGCCTGGAGCAGCAGACGAGGAGGAGGAGGAGAAGGTAGTACCTGCCTCCCAGGGGACGGGTGTGAGGTTTTAAGCCACTGTCTGGCCCCACAAATAAATGCCACGAGTCCATGCTCCCTGATAATGTTTCTGAATTCTCCAGCAACCTCCACCTTTTCAATCAGACCAACCAGAGCACTGTGAACTGCACACACAGCTTCAATGAAGCCATGTCTGAAATGTTTTTCACAGTCGAGGTAGCAATGGCAGAGAGAACAGACCCAGAATGATAGACAGAGGAGATAAAGAAAAGGAATCTGAAGGGTAAGGATGAGGTAACAGCATATCAGAGACTCAGGTTCAAAACCACGTTCTCCATATGAGTGAGGTGACATGTCTGAAGTCATCTGCCACTGTCCCTGAGGACAAGTGCACCTCCTGTCTTCAGTGCTAACCTCCACAAAGATTTTTTGGCCACATCCTCTAACGATGAATCCCTGCTGGACTGCTGCTGTGGAGTTTAAGAGGTCCAGGTCCTTGGACCCCCAGGTGGTAAAGGCTTTCTACCAATATGCAGCAGGTCTGACACCAGATACGCCTCACTGCCTGTGCAGCCTCTCATAGCTGATATGAAAGCACACAGGAAAACTTTATACCAAAGGCACAGGAAAAGTGGACTTGCCACATGTCCATGGGAAGTCTGCTCTGTGCATTGCAGCATTAGCTGGGGCCCTCCATCACTTCTAAAAAAACTCTGTGCAGGTATGCAGCTGGTGACTGTATGGACAGCCTCTGGACTCTCTGATGACCATTTCTTACCCAGGTTTGCCTTGCTCCTAGAGCAGATGAAGCCTTCACTAACCTTTATGCTTGGCCTCATATGCCATTTAAGATCCTGTGTGCTCACACTGCTTACCCAGGCTTCCTTCTATGACTCCAGTTCACAAATGTTTTGTCTCCAAGGAACATGAAAAGGCTTTTCTGACAACATCACCCTGTGGACAGTGCTGGGGCATGAGAGAGGGCCTGACGTGAGGCTTGTCCATAGCTTAGTGTTCCTGGGAGGCTGCAACCACCCTTTCAGGTGCGGGGGATCAGTGCTCTTGTAGTGTTCCCTGAGTGGCATGCAGCATGTGCCATCTCATGGGGGAATTCACAGTCCACAGTGGACAAATGGAGCCAGCCTTGTTCATGCTGATATCTGCTGCCACTAGCTTGCATCTCTGCCTGTCTGCAGTACCACTGCAGGACTCTCCCACAGATGCTCCAGCAGGGACTGGTCATCAGCAAAGCACAACACCCTTCACAAGGCAAGCATCACCTCAGAACAGAGCTCTATCTCCCCAGGGAAGCAGAAAAATTAACAAACCATGTTAGATGTGTGTGTCACAGCCCTTGCTGAGTGTACTGAGGCCATTTCCCTTCTAACCACCTTTTTTGTGGTTAATTTCTGTGGCATGATGGACAGGGTTCAAAGAGCTGCCAGTGGGTGCAAGCCCTGCCACAAACTGACAGAGGGAAACTTTCTTAGTCACAATCCACTTGTCCATCTGGGTTAGCTACTTCAGTGAAAACAAGGTTACACAGGACACGGTTAAGAGCAGTCACAGGGTCTTGTCGGATTTCACTGCAGAGCCTCAGCCTTTGCTGTAATGACCTTCCACACAGGTCCTCAGAGGTTCCCTCTGGTAGATAACACCCTTATTTGGCCTCATGGTGAATACTGTGACTGTCAGAAATACTATTGCCATTGAAAAATCTAGTAAGTGCAGGCAAGTGCAACAGAACATCAACAAGTGTCTTCCATACTCAAATCCCTTCTTCTTCTCAAAAACTACATGTAACGCTCAAGCAACAGGGCCTAAAACCTGCCACATAGCCAGAACATCTGTGCTGAAGTTTGATATTTTGGAGTCACTGGGAAATAGTAAGTAACACCAGAGTGAGTAAGGTAGATGATTAAACTAGCACCCACATCTTCAAAATAACTGGGAACTGTAGGCTGATGCTTTTGCAGCCACATGAAGCTGTTACAGCCCACCCTGAAAGGCAGAAGTAACTTTTGTTTTTCTGCTAATAAATCCCTTGGAGGAAATTAAAGTAAATTGGTACTAGATGATCAGTGTTTACATATATATATATATATATATATGTGTGATTTCTTTTAGAACAATTTGGTTGCAAAGGAAAACAGGTATGTAGCCCTTTTGATTGTTGTTATCTAGAGTAATATGGCAATATAAAAACATAAAGATATTACCCAAGGAAATGTGTAAGGGAAAATAGAGAAAGAAAGATAGAGAAAAAGTAAGAGTTTATAGTCACCACTCGGACCTCTCCAATGAACTTGGTTCTTACTGGTGTCACTGATGTCTTGCTCCACTGGGGAGTGGTGGGGGAAAGAAGACCACAAAACATAAATTCCAATGGGTTTATATACCCTCAGGACCCTCCTGGTGCCTCCTCTGCATGTGTGTGGGGTGCTGTTTTTGCACAGTCATGCTGGTTTTGCAGAGGCTGTATGTGCTGGTTTTTGCAAAGCATTTTAGGCTTGGGTGAGGGCAGGGATGTGCTTTGGAGGCATCTCTGCTAAAAGTGAGGTCTTCTCCAATTTAGTGGTGAGTGTATGCACAGAGGGCCTCCTTTGACATGGCCTGGCTCATAGGAGATAAGCATCACACCCCTTGAGAGTTGCCACTGACCCTTTTTAGGTAAACATCATCCACCCAGAGACTCGTGCCTGGGCCTCCACAAATCTAACAGTTTGTGGACTAGGGCTTCCTCCCCTCAGCCTTTGTTTTTTAATCTCCTGGCTGGGCTTCTTTGCACAGTAGCAATGTTTTAAGGCAATTAAAAAATCCAATTTCTTTACAGTAGCCAGTGAAATGTCATCTGTTGTCAGCAAAATATGAAACCCACTCACTCTTCTGCTGTGCCCAATGCATTGCCATATACCTGCCATTAATTTTCTATACCCAAATCAGTTAAGCAAAATCCATGCCAGCTTCAAAATCACTTCAAAGACACCTTTGTAACTTGCATTTAATCAGTTTATCAACAGGTTGCATGGCAAGGCACTCATAGACATGGCAGTGCTTTCAGGATATGTCTGGTGAGAAAGGAATAACCTCTGTCAGTAGGAACAAAGAAATATGTTGAGCTTCTTGTTTGTTCACCCGATTTTGGTCCACTCTGTATCATGTTGCTTTTGCTGAGCAGCCTGGACCACCTGAGGGCAATACTGGCAGCCCCCATGGAGAAAAAGAGACAGAAAGAGACACCTAAATATGTGCCCAATTGCCCAATTGCAGATGCTGACATCTATCATCAGTAAATTGTTCCTGTCCAGATCCCAAAGGCCTGAAGACACACAACACAGCAAATATGGAAGCTACTCTTGCTCAGTGAAATTCATGTCTGCTGGAAAAGAAGGCCTCAAGCAGTCAGCATAAATTGCAGCAGCCCTGCATCAGCTCACACCAGGGAATAAGACCAAAGCATCTTGGCATAAATCTTCCCCAAGATACGCTCCATTGCTCTTTGCTCACCAACAAGGACGAGGGCATAACCATTTTGTTATCTGTCATTATCTGTTTTCGTGTTCTCACAAACAAATGGGTAATATTCCCTCTGCAGGTAGCACTCTCCAAGGCTGGCCCCTGGGAATACATCAATGCATTCATTGCAAGGACCTTTGCATTGAAACTGAACCCAGCTGATCTCTGTGGCGCTGGGCTGCAAAGGCAGGCTAACAAACAGAAAAGGGGTCAGTGAAGTTACGCCAGACATACCCTCTGCAATTGATTTCCAGATCTGGTTCACTGTTTGTATTATCAAAGATCAAAGGAGGATAAAAACTTAAAATATGATGCATGATATAAGTATTTCTCAATGGAATATTTTTAAAGTTTTCTGTAAGGCATCATCTGCTCTTTAAGCCTTGACTAACATTCCACTTTCACAATTTATAGCACAAATAATAACACATTTTCTTTCTTTTAGAAGTATCCGTGCAGGTTCTTAAATAGTTGGCTATCAGCTTGATGAACAAATACCTTATAGATAGATGACTCCCCTAACCAAGTCTTCAAGAGATAAGAGGATACCAACATTATGCATTAGCCCTAAGTGTTCTGCCCACAGACACAACTACTTCCCAGCACAGAGTTAGTTCACTCCAGCAACTTGCACTGCATTTCCTGCTGTCCCTTTCCCACTTTCTCAAGAAAACTGGGATGGAACAAAACAGCTTTTGAGGCCAGAGTTGATTACCATCCCCACATGCTTTACGTTCAACATGCCATCTGTGTTTTGTTTTCTTGTTAAGAGGGTTTTGTAACAGTTTCTATTATCTACTGTAACTAGAAGTAGCAGCAGGAAATCATGTAGTGCAAAGCAAGTATAGCGAGTGATTTGGCTTCACAATCACTGGCCATCAATCCTCCACTTGAAACTTCTCCATTGCAGGCCTTTTCCATCCTTGCTTTCACATGTTTATATGAGAGACAGAGGATGCAAGTGTGGGGCAAAAGCATGCATGCGGCAGAAAGGCAGGAGATAGGTAAAAAAACCCCTAAAATAAGGCATAGCAGGACTTGATGCTGTTGCAGATATCATTTGCAGACAGCATACAAATTAGTTATCTCATCGCTCATTTTTCTGAGGGGGACACAAACTTTTCTGCAGCTTTGGTCAGCCTAAGAGATTATCTGACTGCCTAATTTCCTCAGTCCTGTGCTCTCAGCAATTTGATTAACAGTTTCATTGATTAATAGTGATTAGTTTAACCAACGGACTTAACCTCAGAATTAATGTGTGGTTGGTAATTTAAGTGACTTGTAAAAAAAATTTCATCCTGATTGCTGTCTTGCAACCCATTTTCCATTAAATCTTTCTTTTAATTTCTAACCTTCTGCTTTCTGTACAAATCTACCATCTCACACAACTCCAGATTCAGTGTTTGTACTCCTCTGTATACACTAAGTGGAGAAAAAAGGAGGAAGCAACATGGATTATGATATCCTAGTACAGGATTATTGTAAAATTGCACTTGCTGCGTGCCAGTGAATAGGAAATTTCATTTTCAAGGGCTCCCTGGGGGGCGGAGATAAACTACAAAAGTCACAACTTGTCATAATTAAACACTCATGCCCATTACACACAAAGGAAATTATGCACATTTATCTAGGTCATCGAAAAATTCATATGGCAATACTGTACATGAACGTCCATTAACATCCTGTAAGAATTTAGTGGAAGTGTTCTCCCAGAAGCCATGCAAGGCTGTCTTGGATGAAGGCGCTGTAATAGCGTAGAAAAGAGAGTGGGGGAGGGATGGTTAATGTATTTCCAGCAGGAATGCAAAAGTGTTTAGATGGATATACCCACCATTCCTTCTCTGCCAAGTAAAGCAAAAATATGCTAATTGGATAAGCTTTTCAGATCATTATTCTATATAGTTATCAAGCAACGGCAATGGGACCGGTTTTAAAACTGATAAACAGCAAGTGTTGTGGAGTGAGTCTGTGATTCTGTGATTCTGTGATTTGGAAGTCAGCTTGGTTCATCTAGTGAAATTTGGTGTATTGGAAGTTGGTAGCTCAGAAAATATCTCCCACCTCATCTCTCAGATGTGTATTTTGAACATCTACTTGCTGTGGGAATGTGTGTGGGGACTAACAAATAAGAAAATATTTTGCTATAGACATCACTGTAGTCATCCATATTCCCTTTATTCCTGTCATCTCCTCGATGGTATACTGTAGTAATCTCGCTTGGTCTCTGGTACTTTTCAAAAGTCAAAATTATATTTTTCCCCATTGAAAACCCAGCAAGGATTGTTAGAAACAGCCCTGATGAGTTTGGCACTAGCATCTCTTGGGGAATTAATGGTCAAGTGTCACTAATGGCTCTCAGCTTTGCGTCAACACTCCAAGTTACTCTTAATCCCCAAGACAGGTTCTGCTCTTTATTGCTTAATTAGAACACAAACAGTTATCTGAAAATAACATCGATGGTCTGACTCAAACCCACAAAAGAAGATAAAATGCAGGACTTAAAAAAATCCCAGAAGAACTAACACACAGCCATCTGCATAAGTAGGTTTTGTTTTACAGCAAACGCTGTTAATAGAAATGGCTGAAAATATATTTTTTTTGGAATATGATCTGTAGATGTTTTGCAGCTAAAAGACCTGCATTCACTTGCTTTTATTCCTAGATTATGGTTTATGCTATTTGGACTACTGCCAAGTATGTGACAACTCTCCTGTGGGAAAGTGGCATGAATTTTAAGAATGAATGAGTAGTCCTCCAAGTGTTTGTGCCAGAAGCACCTCATTCACTAGTGGTGTTTGTTTTTTACTTACATAAGATGTTTTATTCATCTAATCAGAAAAATCTTACCATATGACCTCTGAAATTTGTGCAACACTAAGAGTCATCAGGTAGAAGAACCCACAATGTTGATATTCTATCAAAATACTGGGTAAAACTCTCAGCCAATAAACATGTCCACAGGAAATCAGTAGTTAGTCATGAACCATTTTTTAATTCAAAAGGAAGGGAGCTTGTGATAACATTTGGGGAAATTCCATTTTCTTTTTCATTCAAAATTCTTTTCAAGCTCTGACATGTTCAATAGTTTGGTGTTTGAAGAAGTGTTCCATCCCCAGCTCTAGAGGTAGCAAGGTCAGCCTAAAGAAGAAGGCTTCTAGAAAGCCAAATCAAATTAGCCACGAGAGTTTATTCTTCTAGATTCAAATTTTATTGTTGGACTGATCTAAGGATCATTTTTATAAATATCTATATTTTTTTTCTACATGGATAAAGAAATCCAAATTAAGCCCAGTGCTCTGTTTAAAATATATGGCTTGCAATGTACGTCTGACTGTAGGAGAAATTTCCAGACCTGAACTAGTAAGACCTATGTCTGGATGTAGATTCAAACACATGATTTTGCTTAAGAAACTTTGTTCCAGCTGCCAAAGAAAGAATTTTTATTCTTTAGCTATTTGTGGATCTGGACATACACCAGATACAGTCCTACAGTAAATAGGAACATAACCTTTAGACTTTTACAGAAAACCAATGCTAAAATGCAATTCAAATGATTATTTTACAATGCATTAAAACAACCTTTCTCTTCCAAATTAGCAGATAACTCTAGACTAAGTCACATTTCCTTCAAGAGGATGTTAGTGAAAATAAACTGTTATTTTGTAGGTTTTCAATGGTGTTTGTCACATGAAAAAAAAAAAAAGACAATGCAGCTATCAGTATTTTGAATGCATTTGGAAGATGTGCCATACCTATTAGCAGCACTATTATCCCTGTCGGCAGAGCTGCTGTGCTTCTGCTAAGCTGCCTCGGAAGGCTCACATATATACAATGCATCCTGTTTCCTCAAAAAAAAAAAAAAAATCACTTAAGCTGACTTCTGTTAATCCCCCTGGCCACACAGAGTGGGCTCAGCCAGGCTGAGGAGCAGAGCCAATTTATAATCGGATCTATAGTACCTCCTGCAAGACAGAAATTCAGCTTCACATTTAGAAAAAGTGAAAGGGGGGAGAAAAAATAGGAAGGTTTTCACAGCTATGCTGGTAACAAAATCTGTATAAGCTCCATACCAACAATGACAGTAATAACATAGAACATCTACTGAGCAATGTTAGTTACTCGGCTTTTTCTGTCTCCGTGTGTAGTGAACTGAAGTATAAGTTTTATCAGTGTATATATACTAGAGACTTATGACTTTGTACATGCAGACTGAGAACTTCTGAGAGATGTGTTGCTTCATTTCTTTCAGGCAGTTCTAGTTTTAGCCTTTTTTTAGCATGAGGTATGAATTTTACATATTGCGAAATACACCCCACATTTGCACTGTAAATTATTTCCCTAGGGCTTCCCTGGGGTAGAAGGCTTGTTTTTAAGCAGGTATCAATCCAAATGTGGCTGTGAGCATTTGTCAGTCATGTTCAATTAATTGGAAACTCTTAATAGCCATGTAGGACCTGAAACTTTTGTCCAGCTTAGTCTGTTTGGCTACACTTCATATGCTGGCAAGCAATTACTCTTTTGCACATATGGTACTGTGTGAAGGAAATTTCCCCAAGTGAGGGGAAATAAATTAGTACCCTCATTCTATGCACTGTATCTGCCACCATTTTCTAAACATGATGTGTTAGGTGTTGATCTTACAGTAACTTTCAAGGCAAAATAAAATTATGAATGTAGCATGGCTTGACCTACCTATGCCTCATTGAACCTACTTAGTCCAGGTTATAAGAGGAGTGAAAGGATGGTGTATGGGAATCAGGACAGCTCAGCAACCCAAATGCCCTCACAAGGCTCACCAGTGAGGCCTGAGGCCTGTTCCACTGCACCTCAGCAGCCCTTGTACATTTTTACAAGCACACCTTCATCTTGTTATGGAGACAAACTCCTTGAAATGGAGAGAAGGCGTGATTTGTTTCTCTCCTAAGACATTAAGAAATGCCACTTCCTTCTTCTTGCCTTTCTTTTAAATCGATATATGTATGGATGGTATTTCCTGGAAGAAATGTGACAGAAGCATGTCTTTGGGAAAGAAGGCATCAAATCAGATAAGTAGTAAGATCATGGTAGCCTCCTGCAGGAACACTGCACCACATTCTAAGGGCCACTGAAGAAATTATGTGGAGTGACACCCCGGGAGCTGAGTTGGGATGTGCCTGCAGGGTGGAGGCCACAGATGGGTAACATAACTCAGAAATACAACACATGGGAAAGGGCAGGGCTGTGCAGTGCTTCAAAAGTGAGCATAAGGCAACTCCAGCTGAGAGGAGTCAAGAGAGAGTGGTGAGGGCTGAGGCAACAAGCAAAGAGAACAAGCTGCACCACAGCATGCTTCCCAGGCTGGAAGGTGCAATGCCCAAGCTGCAAGGCAGCTGGCACTGGAACTGGGATGACCCTGGGATGAGCCGGCAGCTCTTGAGCACAGATCTGTGGGTTGCTGAAGAAGTTACTCTTGTGTGTCTGTTTTACAACAGCATTCCCTGAGAGTTAATGTGCAGTTATAACACACACACTTACACGCTTTCATACATCATCAGTTGTTTAAGTTATATCTGCATAAAATGAGTGTTCAAAATACCAAGCGGCTGTGTAACCAAGAGTTGAACAGACCTAAACACTTCATGAAATGCTAACAAAATAGCTATAAATCTAAAGCTTAAAATGCCCTGCTCAATACAAGCAGAATATTTAATCTTACTTTTTCCTCAGGACACACATCATTAACTGCTAATCAACTCAAGCTTCAGAAATCCCTGAGCACTCTTCTCAGTTTTCAAAAATGCAGGCAAGAAACAAAGTACTTTTTATTCCACCCTCAGCATTGGTAACAGGTCCCAGAGGTGTCCAGGTGCAGGCGACATCACTGCATTGCACACCGAACCACGCTGTGCTGGACATACTTTGCCTGTGTTTTATAGGACTTACACAAAGCCCTCCAGGTTGACAAAAACAACTGCTCCGTGGCACATAGTGTTACCCTGCAATTAGGCAGGGCCTGGGAAGCTGAAGCCAGCAGAACTCGCCTGAAGTCTGGGCAGGCAGATACAGGCTCGGTGGGGGCAGTGTGCTGCGCAACTGCTCGGGTGGGTGGGAGGTGGAGGAGGCCTTGCTTTGCCGAGCTAGCTGAGCTGTGGCATCACGCACAGAGCAGATCCCTGTTGCTGGAAGTCTTTATTTTCCTGTTGGAATCCGACCTGGGAACGGTCACCCTTTTTGCACAGGGACCGAGCTCACGCACACGCAACTGCTGTGCCCTTATTTGTAAGGGAGGGGTTGTGATTTAATTAGCCTGACGGGATGTGCTGTGCATTTCCACAGAATGAGAGAATGCTGCTTTGTTAAAAAGTATGCTTGCAGGTGCTAACAGGAGTAATTGGTGGATTCCCCCCAGCATAACGTTTCTGCTGGGGAATTTCTGCCCTGGATCCTGGAGCCTCTCACATCCCTGAATGAGTGCCCTGTACGTGCCCTCACAGCCTTGATTCCGCAGGCTCTCGTTGCAGTATTTTCCCTATCTCACTGATTCACTGGGAATATTTATACAGCATGAACAGTCAGGAAAGTAGGTTGCCTTCATTCGAGTTCATATTGTGTGCCAGAAAACTTGGCCACTTCCTTCCACTTCATCCTCCTCCTGCCTTTTGTCCTCCAACTTTTCATTCCACAACTGTTATTGCAGGAGACTGCTAATTAAGGTGAAGTCTCAGGAGTCAAAATATGGCAGAGTCTACCCCATCAGGTACAAGGAGCACCAAACTGTCTGTGTGGGAGGTAGATGGATACAGGATTAGATATGCAGGAGGGGCACATGCAGGGGCACTTGTACTGGACTCCTCCCAGTTCAGAATCAAGTTTGAAGGAGTTGGCTTCCCACTGATAACGTGTTAATAAATCCTTCCTACTGGGCTCAGCTGCCTGAGCAGTATATGGGTCTGAGCTGGCACTGGTGAGGCTGTACCTCAAATACTGTGTTCAGTTTTGGGCCCTTCACTTCAAGAAACATATTGAGGTGCTGAAGTGCACCCAAAGAAGGGCAACAGAGCTGGTGAAGGGTCTGGAGCACAAGTCTGATGAGGAGTGGCTGAGGGAGCTGGGGTTGTTTGGTATGAAGAAAAAGAGACTGAAGGTGGACCTCTACAACTATCTGAAAGGAGGTCGTAGCAAAGTGGGGAATCTGTCTCTTCTCCTAGGTAACAAGGGACAGGGCAAGAGGAAATGGTCTCAAGGTGCACAGGTAGAAGTTCAAATTAGATATTGGGAAAAATTTCTTGGGAAAGTGTGGTCAGGCATTGGAATAGGCTGGCCGTGAAGGTGGTAGAATTGCTGTTCCTGGAAGTGTTCAAAAGGCATGTGGATGTGGCATGTGGGGACACGGTTTAGGGGTGAACTTGGCAGTGCTGGGTTAACTATTGGATTTGATGATCCTAGTGGTCTTTTCCAACCTGATTCTATGATTAATAATAAACCTGTCCTTCACCATAGGGATGGACAAGCTCAGGTCTCCTTGACCTCAGATATCTGTCACCTCCTCACCCTCTGCCCATCATTTTCTGGAGGGATCTCCAGTTCCTGGTGCTCCACTCAGTATATCCTTTCTCCAAAACCATAACAAGGGTGATACTGCACTGCTAAGGGCACCTGCTCTGCCAGTAGCCCCTGGCCTCCAGACCTAGTATGATGCAGCATCTTCTGCCCACACTGTTCCAGGTTGGCCCTATCTGCAACACAATGGCTGAATCCACACTGTGTGTCACACCAACCTGCTCATCACAATGTCCTTGGCTCCTGGCTATCAGTTCAAAGGAAGGACCTAGGCTATTGAATCAGCCACCTCTGCACCAAATACTTCCCTAGTAAGGACTGCCATGATGCTCAGTGTGGAGGGGGGAGCAGGTTTTGAGGCAAATTGGACCCAAAAAATTAGTGACCTTGATGATTAGTACCAGGTACTTGAACTGAAAATTCATCTGAAGAAGGAAGGAGTGGAGGACTCTGGAGGGCTATGCTAGTTCTGCTGAAGAAAGCTGCCTGGAGTGTAGCTCATTTCTGTGTTGGTCTGTGCCTCCTAGCTGCAGGCTAGAGGACATTACCATAGCTGGCTTTTATTTTTCCATTCTACAGGGACCTTTTAATGAGGAGGCTTTGCCTCACAGACGTCCCCTCCTCTGAGTCAGTCTGGTGTAAGAGAAATAAGGATATGGCCCAGAGGGACTAATCACATAAATAAGATTTTAGGATCTGACTCAAGTAATAAATGAAAGACTAGCAATTTGGTATTATGAAACCCCAGCTGCATGAACTCTCAACTTCAGCCTAGTGCCTGTGCCAGCTTCCAGCTGGCTATCAGAAATCATTTCCACTTCAGTGAGACCAATGTTGAAATGTCCCCTTTATCCTTTTCCAAACCATGCCTACACATTCTAGCTGTATTTATTTTTACTACAATTCGAGCAGAAAAGGTGGCCTGACGTCACTCCAGGAGAAGTACAGCATTCGTTTAAATGCCTCAGACTGACGCCCGCCCACCCCAAAAGGCTCAGGGCTCTGCCACGGCCCTGTCCCTGCAGTCCTGACCCACTCAGGCATGCTGTACAGGGGCACAGAGCCCAAAACATGAACAAAAAGTGAAAACAGAATGAAGAAAAAAAAAAAGCCTATTTCACAGGTTTTTACCACAGTTTTGCCTAGGTTTGTGAGATATGGGCCTGGCTGGGTCTTCTCACCTTTTGAATGTGTTGCAGCTCATTCATCAAGAGGAAATGGCGGGGGGGCCAGGGGGTGGGTTTTGCTGAGCAGCGTTAGGTCACATTCACTGGCTGGCCTGGGCTTTCTGGAGAGGGGGAATGAAATTCTCCACTGCTCAGTTTGTGAGCTCTGATCACGACATTTCAGCTTTCTCACTGAGTGTGGCTTGAAGTAAGGAATGTGGTGCAAGCTGGGTGCATGGGCACCCACCCTGCCATGGCCTCATAGCCCACACAAGTGCTGCTGGAAACAGCTTTTTGTGGGAATTTCTGGGTGACAGCAGCTGCAGGACAGCTGCTCCAGAGATGGATGTATTTTGTTGTTTGTGGGAACCATATCTATATAGAGGTGTGGGGTGTGAAGCCTTGGGGAAACCCTTCAAGGCGGGCAGCAGGGCAGCTCCTATGGCCACCATGGGTGGCTGCCCTTTTACCAGTAATAATTTAATGTGGCCTTTGGCAACTGGGGGAGACACTGCCATTAGCGGGGTGTGGGGAAACATTGGTGGCTGGGGAGCATGGGAAGGTTGGCCCTGCAGGCCCCCTTGCACGGTAACTGGCCAGACAGGGTGTCTGAGGAGGGGCAGGGAGAGGGCTGCCATAGGAACCTGCTGCTGGCTTTATTTTTAAACAAACCCCCAAACCCCTAATTTCTCATGAGAGGAGGTTCAGTGCTGCAGGGAGCAGACTGGGGGTGCTACCACGGCTCCTGCTATTGGAGGGAACAGCCAGGCTGGGTGGGTTTGAGTCGGACCCACTCTTTCTCTACAGTGAGGGCCAGGGTGTTTCAGAGGGACAGAGGTCCAGACCAAGCTCGGCTTGGTGAGCACAGGGCCAGGAAGGACATGCCTGCAGAGGCCGCTGACCCAGTCTGTTGGTGGGCCAGGGCTGTCCAGAGAGGAGTATGGTTGAGTGTGGTGTACCTGTGGTTCATCAGAGCACTCTGGGCATGCAGCTCTCCGCAAGCCCGGCTCACTTCTGTCACTGGGAACTGGGGCACCTGAAATCATTAACCACTACTAAGAAGCTTGGCCATCATGCATGGTCACAAATCAGCATCAGCATATCCTCAAGTGCCAGCCCTTTCCTTCCCTAACACGTAGTCATCAACAGTAGGGTTTTTCAGCTTGTTTTAGTTGGTCTTTTCCTTCTTTTTTTCTTTTGTTCTTTTTAACACCTTCCTTCTTTCCTTCCTTCCTTTTTTTTCTTCTTTCTTTTCCTCCCTTCCTCTTTCCTTTATTTCTCTTTCTCCCTTGCTTTCTTTCCTACTCCCTCCCCTCCCCCCTTATCTTTTATTTCTTTTCTTTTTTTTTTCTGGTCAAAAGAAGCAGGGTTTCCTTCAGGGACAGCAGAACTGGAAATCTATTTGCAAGCCAGAAGCGTCATACACTCACAAAGTTGCCTGTGGAGAAGAATAAATGATGAACACTCATATCATTGCTGATCTCCTTTCAATGGCTATTAAAAAAAATCCTTCAGATAGATAGTGCTTTTTAATAAACCAACAACCCTTTCCCAAAACCACCTGAAAATAATTCAGCCTCTTGCTTCTGACATGCTATCACTGCTGCGCGCAGAAACCCAAACACTTGCTGCTTGTGAATGCATGGCGATGGCAGTACAGTGGCAATGGCTGGATGGCCATGCCACCTGCAGGGTTTTCTGGACTGCTGCTCAGGTTGGCCTAACTTTGTAGTAAAGCTGCCAGCAAGTTCTCGTGCCAGCTGCAGTGCAGCCCAGTTCCAAAGCTGTGCTGCAGCTCTTCTTTGAGCACTGTGACAGCTTCCCCCAAACTCTATCAAAGGATCAATGGTGTTTTAGGAATGATATTGTTTCTGCTGAGGAGAGCAATCAGCTGTTCCCCAGCACTGAGAATAGGTTCTCCTTTGCCTCATTATCCATAACACCATTAGCTACAAAGCAGTGTCTCGCTAATAACTGGCTTTCGCTTATTACTATGAAATTATTCTTCTGTGGCATATGCCATCTGTATTCCTCTTCCAAAAACGTGCTAGGGACTCCATTAGTGGCATCCACTGTTTATTGGGATCACAGCAAGCAGATAGTGCTTGAAATGTTCCTATTCACATGGGCATAAATATGTTAGAATTCAGAATAAACTTCAAAACACACAAAGAAACAAGAGGAGAAAGAACATTCCCTTTGTGTATTCACATCTTTGTTGACAAATGCAAATTCATCCACGGTGAGCTGCCCTGAGAAAGCACAGCCACCAAACCAAGGGTACTAACACTAAATAGACATTTTCCCTACACTTAGCCTGTGACTAAGCCCTGCTAAAATCTTTAAAGACCCATAACCAAAAGCAAACCTGTAGCCATTGCAGTGCTGTCAGAGTCAATATCTACTGGGCAATAAGGAGCACAAAGACATTAAAGTGATTTCATGCGAGGAAATTTAAAGAGTCAGTGGTTGAAAGTTGTGACTCAAAGATAGACTCAATAACTAGCAAGAAAATAGTGAAATCCAGGAAGATTCTTCCTCCTGTAGAGGAGGGCAGAGTTAGGGTGATTTTACACTACACCCTCCTTAAAAACAAGAAACAGATTAATTCCACTACAACAGTGTACAGACAGAGCTCTTATCTGCCCTATTTTTTGCTGGCAGATCTCCAGGAGGAAATTATTGCGGGGATCTTTGATGCTATGTGGCATCTATACATGCTCATGTATATGGGGAAAGCAAAAGGAGTGCAACCATTGAAGTGGGAACTAAAGCAGGACAATTCCTGAATAAACCAGGGGGGAGACTGGGAGGACGATTTGTGTGGCAGACTAAAGTAGTGTATGCTCACAAGCAGAGAGACATACACACACATTTATGAAAAAAGCATACTGAAAAAAACTTCAAGCATAAGCTAATGAAGGTTAGGAGGATATGACACTCAAACATATACCCCAAGGAAGAGTTTCCTGTCCTCTTAAGACCTGATGAGGTGATGAGGTGGGCACACACTTCCTGAGTGTCTCTCATGCTCAGCACACACCTCCCCACACTTGACACACACCTTTAGACACCATGCTTCCTTTGCAAACTTCTGCCCATCCAGGGGCAAGTATAGTCTTCTGATGGATGAGTGAAGGAGCAGCCTGGTTCTTGGGCTTCTCAAAAGTCTTTCTGCACATGTCACACAGCTCATAGGCAAGGACTGACAGTAGAGCTCCGTTGCCCAGCCTGCAGTTGCTGTCCCCTAAGTAAGTTCTAGCTACAGCAGAGCAACTTGACAGATGCTTAGCTTCTAACAGAGCCAGAGCAGACATTTTGGGAGCTAAGTAGGCACAGAAAAGTTTGGAATGTGTCTCATTTCTTCCAAATGACTTGTACACCCTCTCCCTATTCCCTTGTTCCCAGAGACTAGAGGTCTGGTGATGAATGGCCAAAACCCTTCCAAGGATTCCACCGTCCTGAAAGAAAATCATGTTGTTGAGGAGCATCAATGTGGTCAGAATGGGGGTCAGAAAAGCAGCTCTGGTTTTTTTACTCATCAAGCATATGGTGGGGAATTTGCAAGTGCAGTTTGTGCATAGGGTGGTAAACTCTGTGTGAGCCTTTAATACACACCAGAATGGTAGATTACTTGCTGTGAATGAGTTGTCTGAGCTCACTGCTGTGTTACTTGCTCACAACTTCTATCATCCTGCACAGACACATAAGAGTACCAGTATCTAACTTAACCTGAAAACTAGGTATCTCATAAGAGTGTTGGTTCCCTCCCTAAACAGTGAACAGAAACAGACACCTCCAGTAGATGACACAGATCCCCTCAAACAGGTGTTCATCAAGGAGCTGCTTTCTCTCCTTACAGTAACAATAGAGGCTATTAAATATAAATAACCAGCCCAAGCGCCCAGCTTTCAGATGGCTGAAGTGGTCAAATGAGTTGAATTCCACATACAATATATAATATTTGTATTCATTTTCTTGCTTTGTATAAGTATGTGTATCTGTTATAGTGGGGGCATGTGAAAGCACACACACATACACGTACACACACACGGAGAAGAGGAACCTTCCTCCACATAGCGCTGGCCAAGGCATCCATGAGGCATTAAGGGGCTGTTACCAGCCTGTACTGTGGTGCAAACTTGGCCATGGAGGTTGAGGTGTTTTCCTGATCTGCCTGAAATCAGCTCAGGGCCTACCACAGAGACTGTAGCATTCTCATTTTGAAGTATTTTCTTTCTTCTCATGTCTTGGCTTTGCAATTAATCAAATTATTTGGCTGTTATCTCAATCCTTCAACATGAAACAATTCATTTTAGCATTAGGATTTTATGATCAATAGAAAACTCTTAATCAGAGCTGCCAGCAGTGCTCTTTTTATTTAAGGCTCACAAAGATTAATGAAAATGTATATGATCTCAGTTGTGCTAATTTTTGTTAGCTATGCCAGGTACTCTGAACAGCCTGTAGGGGTGACTGGCTCTAAACCACTTTATGCATCACCATGGACATGCTGACTGACCAGCCCCCAGGCAGGGATGTATTCCCAGCTCCATACCCCTTCACCATGTGAGTACAAACACCCACTGAGGACCATGGGCTGTAGGACTTTATGTGAATCCAGGATCTGCCTGTCCCTGAGGGAACACACATTACTGAGGGTAACTCAATAAACAAAAAAAGGAAGCTCAGGCTGGCAAACAAAGCCCAAGACGAGTTGGCACATCTGGTGAACAGAGTGGGAGAAAAAAGGAATAAAAAGACATTTTAATTGAATTTATTCATATATTCCTATGGAAGCCAGTGAGAGCCTAGAAATGTGGGACACCACGTGAAAAAAGTACATTGTGTGAGCCCATTTCTGCCAGCTTGTGGCAAGTGGCACTACTAGTATTAACAAGTAGAGGGTTCACTTACTGTACCCCAAAGTAACAATGACCAAGCAGCTCAGAATAACTTAATACCTCCTCACTAGATTCTTTTAAGCAAAAATTCCAATTCAAATTTTACCTGTTTCTTACTGTTTTGGGGAGCAATTTGGTGAGGTCACAACCAATGACAGAGCAAAGATGACCTTACCACTGAGTGAAGGTAATGGTGAGCAGGGCTGGTCCTGCTAAGGAGAAATCCAAGATGGGTCAGACCACAAGTTCACATATATATACTGCAGCTGATTTCAACTCCTGATGGTGTTTAATGAATTCTGTCAAAATCTATTCTGCAAAGATGAAAAAATAATCCTGTGTCCTAAGAAGCTGGTGAGCTTCAGGGGAAAAAGCATGTCTGCAGCTAATGTGTTTGTGGCTACTCACAGGTCTCTTGAGGCATTGTCAGGTTGCCAAGTTAAATCTGAGCAATTTGGTGTGCCAGCACATGGTGTTATGTACTGCTGCTGCTGTATTTCCAAGGACGCAAACACTGCCATCCATTGGTATGAGTCTATCACTTCTGTGGAGTTCCAGCCTCATTAAAATAATTGGAATTTAAAAGACTAAGACACAAGATCCATGAATGGAACAACAATCTGTTTTCCATTTAGACATAGTAATAATAATAATTGTCATCTTTGTAATCTAAAAATCCTACAAGAAATTGAGAAAAATCATGAGGCAAGAAGTTTTAGAAATAAATGTCTGGGTAGTTACAGGACATGAGCAGATGTTATGTGATCATTCAATGAAACCACCACACAGGCTGATCTGAAAAACTGGCAGGTCTTGGAGAAAAAAGGCTTCTGAAGGGAGTAACACCAGGTCTGCTAAGTGAGAGAGAAGATGGGGCTCTATAATAGGCAATGCTAACAACAATTTTTGTATTTTTGTTTGTGTCTAGGAAAATTCATTTATTTAGCTTATTCTCTCCACTGACTTCATAGAACAAGGAGAAAAAAATTCACTAGTAATTCCTAAGGAAGATTTTTTCCTTCAGGAAAGGTGATGATCAAATATGCCAGTGGAAGCATATGTGGTATCCATCCCTTCTGAAAAAAGAGAAATAGTCTAATGTGTATAAAGGATACCTTGCAATAAAGTTGTTAAAGCAAAGAGGCAGAAAAATTATTCTCTTTTAAAACAGCTGGGCCACTGAGTCATTGTGTGGCCATGGGCAAGTCCTGGGACTTCTTTGCATCTCAATCACTCCAGCAATTCAACTGGATGAAAGCAGAATGGATGGCAGCATGCTCCAATATTCAATATGCTGCAGATGTCGCTGCTGAGAGAAGCATTTCTGGCAATAAGCTCACAATGCAAACCCAAAGAAACGAGGGATAGCTGTGGGCACCAGTGCGAACAGCGGCATTTGTGTTGTCTCTTGAAGCTTTTGCACTGTCGTAGATCTTAATGGTCACACAAGCCTACGGCTCAAAGTGTAATGGACTGGATTAGATGAGATTGAAAATTGCTGCTAGCGTGTCTTTCAGGTAATCTTTATAATAAATCCCATATATATATATAGGTAAAACAATATGAAACTCTTATTTGTTTACTTTACATATAGCCCCAGAATGTTTTGATGTATACATAGCCAAACCTGCAAACATGCCACTGTCTAGAATGGTCTTGAAGTGGCTCATCAAGAGATTAATCTATTTTTAAAAATATTTATACATAAAACCTTATTAATTATTCCAATCCCAGGATAATTCTGCAAGCTGGAATCATAAAAATAGCACATATGACATATTTTAAAGTAAACCCCTCTTCATGGGAAAATATCCTTTCAAGTAATAAATATTAAATGCACAAAACTGAGGCACACGGTAGAGAGATGCATAGGTTAAAATCTTATACAGCAATGTTGGCTTTAGACCCAGTTCAGCACAACATTCAATTGTATGTAGGTACTGAGATCCTAATGCAGCAGAGCACTAATGCACATATTTAATTGCCACTATGAATAAATACCTAAATAGGAATGGGATTACACATTTTTAGCATTCTTACTACTTCTTCATGTTCAGCAGATGTTTAATGCTTAATGTTTTACTGAGCTGGATCTAGCCTAAATTCATTAACAGAAAGATTTAAAATTTTTTCAAGAAATTTCATGGACCTTCCTGAGGTCAAAGCTTTTTAAGTTTTTCAAATACTGGAGATTTTGTAAATCCTGGAGATACTCTGGACTATGACTGAAGACCAAACTGTTCCACTGGTTTTTTTGATGATGCTTTTGAGGCCAGCCTGCATTGTAGCATGTGGAATCACTGCCATCTAATCACCTTTTCAGTCATGTACCAGAATGAATTAAACATCCAGGGAATGTGTACCAACACCACAAACTTGAATTTTCTTCTAGTGACTTCAGTGAGTGAATGGGCACTGGGGGACAGGTTAGCTTTCAGCAGACAGGGCGGGATAACTAGGATTGTTCTTGTGCTGTACATGTGTAGGAGGAAAAATGTAGGCAATACTGGTGCAGAAACCAATAGAGCACACATATCATGGTTACTGTATGCATTTCTGGTCAGCCTTTACTAAAACGGATATAGAGGAATTAGAGAGGATGAAGAGAAGGATGAAGGAGTTGATCAGAAGCACAGGACCTCTTACATGTGAAAAAAGACAAAAGAAATGAAATTCCCCTACAGTGGTCACAGAGGTGATAGAGGAAATTTATGCCTGAGGGCAATATAACCACAGCTGGCATGGGGAAAGTGGTCAGGGAGCAAATTTTGTTTTCTTACCACAAGAGTTAGGAGGCATCCCATGAAAGAAACAAACAGGCAGCAGATTTGAAAACTAACACAGAGAAGAAGCTGGTTTCATACTGTGCATAATTACAGCTGTGCAACTCATTGCCATAAATGGCTCAAAGCAACTGAATAGGGGATTAGAAAAATTCCCAAGGGAGAGCCTATCGGTGGTCTATTAAACCGGATCACAAACACAGCCTCCGGCTCAGCAAGTCTTGCAGTAGCTGACTGGTGGAGACAGAAAAGGTGGATGAGGAAAAGGGTTATGCTCTACCAGCCTTTCTTTGCATACTCTTCCTGGGTGCCAGCTTCTGGCCATTGTGTAATATTAGTTCTTGAACTAGATAAGCCTTTGGTCTGATACAGTATTTCAGCGAGTTATGTTCTTATGCACCTCTCAGGTGAAAAGGAACCCCACCTTCACTCCCTCATTGCATAACCTTGGGTAAGCTGCCCCAAGAAATGGCAAGAGGTGGGGTAAGTCCCCACAATCTCCTCTTTAATAAAGCTACTCTTAAACAAAGCACTGGTTCCTCAGGCAACAATGTCTCTCCATAGGAAAAAAATCACTATTGTATACTCTGTGGCTTCATTGTCTTGTCTTAAGATGGAGGAAAAAGGCAATGCATGCCAACTCATTGCCTGTTTGATGGAAAAACTGAGTTTATACAGATGAAGAGCAACTAAATTAGCATGTTGTAGTCACTAACTATGGTGACTTGAATGAGAAAGCTGGTGTCAGTGACAGAGGGTCCAAGTGACAGTCTGTAGGAGACACAACAGGTCTTCTGCATACCTTTTCATGCACAATCAGGTCTCAGAAGGACATTATTATTGTAGATGCTTTCCACTCATTTTTCTCAAAAAGTTATCATCTGCCAGTGTTTTTTTTATCTTGCCTCCAAAGCTGAGGACTTTTGTGTGTACTGAGGAGCATTTTTGTAAAGTTGCATCAGCAAGAGCAACCCAATTATTTGGGCTGGTGCAACTAAGAAACACCAGTATGAAAGCATATTGTGAACTCAGAAGTTAAATTCTTACCCAGGTAACAATGCAGTAATTTTGGAGGGGAGAGATGTGGCTTCAAGTTTTAAGTCAAGGCAGAATTGGAGCAGATGGGGTATGACGGTGGGACTTGCTTACTTGTGCATTGATTTATTTGCAAAGTGCTCAAACATCTGATCTGAAGTCCCCATTCCAGTTTGGTTTCCTGCTTCTGTAGCTGCTTCGTTACCCTTTTCCCTCATTGAAGAGATGAGTATTTTGTGCTCTGATGACCTGCTAAAAGACAGGACAAGAATCATCATGACTGAACAGAGTCTTCCCATTGCTCAGGTCTTCCCCAAAAGTGTTATGCATTAAATCTGAACATATTTTGCTGACTGTTGTAGAGTGCAGGGGTGGCTGAAGCAGGCTCGTAACTTCAACTTTGAAGAAAAAGCCTACAGGAAACCCTCCTTCCATCAAGAAAGGTGACTGCATACCCTGCATCTGATTCAAGCACATCACAGGTGATTTAGTGCATGGAGGATGAGACTACTCAAAGAGCTCAGGACTCATAGAAGCACCCAAACAAGTAATGCTTACACTTTTGACAGCATAGGCTTTCACAGGGACTGAGCAGGAGGGGAGTCAGCTCCCCTGGCATTTTGCCTCCCAAAAGCTCAAGCCAGGGCCTGAGAGAATTCTCTCATTTGTTCAAAGGCCTGGGACCAGGTCTGATGGATATGCCTAGAAGGGACCAGGCATCTTGAATCTCTAGTGCTGGTCAGAAACTTCTGTTCTTGTCTAAACCATGTTCACTGGCAGTGCAGAGTGACAGAGGTGTCTCCAGCATCTGCTGTTGACCCTGTTACTGTCATGTGTCCTACCCCCAAATGCTGGGACACCCCAAGACCAATGCTTGTGTAGTCCTCTCTGTGATGCCATGAAAAAAAGCCATTTAAATCCCCCGAATGAATAGCACAGGAGCTCACTGCAAATCTATCAGCTGTTCTTTGGCAATTATACTAACAGGGCTTGGCAACAGAAAATAAAAATGATGAAACATATTGTGATGAATTGCTCTGTCCCTATCTGTAAAGGCAACAACAAAACTTTTCTGTGCTGTGGGGCTTGTGCTCCTCAAGCTGTGACATTCCCAGACGATGCCACTTGCAATAGGGAAAAAGGGCCTTAACTTTGCTGGCGGGCCTGAAGAGAAAGCCATGTTTCAGACAGTGTTATGGCAGGCAGCCCATCTTGAGGAACACATGGTGAGGCTCTCAAGCTCATGACACTGTGTTTAACACCCTGCATTCTTTCCCAGCTTCACCCTTCACTTTATCAAGAGATATTTTCTGTCCAAATTATATTGCTAAAGGCATAACAGATGAAAGAATTCTGTAGTGGTCTTGGGCTGAAATAAAGTGCAAATGGCTTAGAAACCAAAAAACAAATGGGCAAGAGGAACTTCCCTCTTCCATTTCAAATCGGTGCACACCAGCAGTGCCATGAAAAACCAGCAAGGTGAGGGTCAGCAGGAGAGAAAGAGGAAAGCTTTCCTACCCACAGATCTGAAGGTGGTATGGAATTAGAGCTTATTGGTATTCCTCTATGGACACACATGATCAAGCAGAAAGACGCTGCAGGGCTGGTGTGATCATGCGGCTCTGGAAGAGTTTGTTGTGAGCTAGTAAGCGGAAATGGAGAGGGAGCATGCATCAGCTCCTGGATCTAAATCTGTTTTCAGGCAACGGAGGATCTGCCTGAGTCAGGCACAAGCTGCACAGCTCCCAGGAGGAGCAAACAGAGAGCAAAGCTTGGTGGAAGGCAGGAATTTGAAGCAGTCAGGCTGCAATTTTATCAGTGTTTTCTGCTCAACTGGCCAAACCCACCTCCATCACAGCCTTGGATGGCAACATTTATAAGCTAAGTATGGGAAGGGGATGATCACTGAAATGGCTGCTGTGCTGCATAGTGGTGCTGGTACCGGAGGTGCCAGGATGGCAGTGGGGCTTCTCCGTGAGGGACATCCGTATGTCCCTGTTGGCACTGGAACATCTCCTCCTGTGTGGCTGTGGTCACATCCCTCCCCTGCTTATTTGCCATGAGGCCATGGGCAACCCCCATGTCTTCTCTGGGCCCCCAAGTGCTTTTCAGCTGAGCTAAGCATGCCCACTGCCACCCACCACAATCTGTTGTGACTAAGTGGGTTGTTGCAATAAAGGTCTTCAGGCTGACAGCTCAATGTGCTGTCATTAGGCTTTGGCTCTCAAAGGCAAGGGATATAAATTCCATAAGAGAAGGTAGCTGCCTTCTGCAGGACTGCTTTTATGGGTGAGCGTAGCAATCACTGGGCCTTGGCTTAGCATGAAGTGCAGAGACCCCCTCTAGCCCATGTACAGTTGCAGTATTTCTCACCACAGAAGGTCAGGGAAGCCTTAAAGGTGGCAAATGTTTTTCCTCTTCAAAGCATTTACTTAATAACAGCCTCACCCCCACACACCCCTTAGGAGGAATACACAAAGGGAATACACACCTTCCTGTTATTTGTCCTGCATGTAAATCCCACACCCTTGTATGGCATTTTGTCTGTCTGATCTGGACAGACTGGCAGAGCTTTAGGACAGGACCAACATATACCCTATACCCTGTAGTACCTAATTTGCTCACTCTCTGTGTAATGCTGTGATGAACATGGGTGCATCCCAGCCTTACTTTGAACTCTTCATTCTCCTGCAGAGCCGCAAGTGATGTCAGGATCCACACAGACACAAGAAATGCAGGTGGGGACTTCCCCATGGGACCACATCACCAAACTTTTGCTTGTTTGGATTTCATAAGGTCTAGGAAAAGCATAAACAGTAAAGCCATGTGAGAAATGCCCGGATAAAACCTGTCTTTTTTTGCCCCCAAAGGGAGGTGAGAGGCAGGCAGTGGTTCCTCCAAAATTCTTTCCTCCCATGCCTATAGACACCTTGATGCTAGGAGCTGTTCAGTGGCTGATGCTACACCTGATCTGACTCCATATGATTTCTCTTCACTGTCTGTATCATTCCCTCCCAAATCATGGCCAGAAGTGCTGGAATTGCCTTTGCCAACAAATGGGCTCTTGGGCAAAGCAGACTTTGAGCTGGAAGGATCATTTTTAAACAGCTGTTCCTCTGTCCTTAAGACTGGGAGCAGTGGCATTCCTGTCAGTCCATTACTGGTGTATCTTTCCCTGGCCCAGCTGCCTGCATCCAGGTCCCTGTCCTTGTCCTTGTTTGATTGCTTCGAACCCATTTCCCTCAAGGATGATATATGTTCCTCTTTGCATTTAATGTTAACGTTAACATGACATTGTTAAAATTGGACACTCCACATCCAAGGTGCCCTTAAGAAGTGCCAAATTGCCTTCTGAAGTCTGACCAGCCCTCCTCACTAGTGTTTTGCCCTGATAACGTGAGAAGCTTTCATTCTGGCTGGTGTTACCTGGCACCTGTGGCCCTGTTTTTCATCTTAGCTGGGTAGCAACCAGAGGGGCTGCTCTTGTACCATGAGAGTGTGCTACCCAGGCTCGAAAAGCCATTTGGGGGTGGATCTCCATCACCCCCATTTTCTCCATCCACTAAAATCACTAGCTGGATTTCATGAAAAACACATGTCTGATGTTTTTGTGCCTGTCTGACACCTGGTAGTGCTATTCAAAGGTGAGAGGATGCCTGAGCTGAAAGTAAGGGGGCCACAGCCAGGCAGGTGATGGGCAGGCCCAGCAGGGATGCCCAAGCAGAAGCTGCTCCACATGGCTGTGCCTCATCCAAACTTTATGTGTCTCTCCTTTTCGTGAGTTCCACATTCCAGTCTAGCTAGGCTGCTGTTGGGCCTGCATACTTTGCTGTGTTTAATTTGTTCCTCTTGCCAGCACATACAGCTTAGGCAAAACACTTGAACATTTTGTCTTTAAGTATTTACTTCCTCATAAGCAGCCATCCTGGCACCCAGTCAGATTCCCAAAATAATCCAGTTAGGATTTAAGCTGCCTTCAGGTGTTGCCCAGCTGCTTCATTGTGAAGAAGCCTTGTACTCTGGACCGGGCCCTTAAAGCCAAGGAGGGACAGTACTTACTTTATTGCTGGCCTCATGCTCTGCCCCTCCTCTGGAACAGGGGGCTGGAACAGGGCTGCCCACCCCTCCTCTTCTGACTGCCTCCTGCTGCTGCTGCCTTTTTCCACTCACACTCTGAGATCATCTCTAGCAATACTGTTTCTAAGACATTTTGCCATCTCCCCCCACCACAGACAATGGAAGAGGAAAATGAAGCAATTCACAGTAACCACCCTAAGCAGAGGAAGGGGGCACAGGCACAGGGGACCACAACAGAAACGTGGGAAGTCCTGTTCCCATTCAAACCAAGAGGCCTGAAAAGGGTGGGGGGTTCATTCCTTGACCAAAGGACAGACTTGACGTAGTTGACACTGTACAGTTTATCCCCAGGTCTGTGTTTTCTGTAACACACTCAGAGGGTCCAGCTGTAGTGGTACTTGGGACTGGTACCTACCTGGTCTTTGGCAGAGTGGTGCTGACACTGGCTCAGGCTCTGTGCAGCTCTACCAGCGTGATCTCTTCTTGGGCTTTAGCTCACATAACCCAGCACAATTCCACCAGGACTGGCAGTGCAAATTAAATCCAGGTTAAAGTAGAGCTGTAGTATACTGCAAACCTGCATTCAACTACAGCTGAGCTGTAAACCTGCTCCTGCTGATGCTCATGGTAGGAAGTCGGGCCAAGGGAATAGTTTTGAGAGGTCAATCTCCAAAGCCAGTGTTTAAAAGGAACTTTTCTACATCAAATTTTACATACGCCTGTCTGTGTGTGCCTGCTATTGAAATAACACTAACCCTTTGTATTTCTACTTGAAAAAAATTGATATATGTTTTCTGTGCCTGTGCACATACACATGTGCAGTCACACACACGGACTGGGTGAGGGGCGCTAGATTAAGTTGACTGCAGGAAATGTAAGAAGCAGATTCAACAATGACCCCAAATATGGACCCAAATGTTCCTTCTTCTGCTACTAATTGATCTAATGGATTTCATATTTGTAACAAGGCAGCGGTTTGTATTGTTTCTTTTTGTTTGCTGCTTTAGAAAAAATAAGAACTAATAGAACACAACACGTACCATATTTGCAGATGTAATTGCCATGAAATGCTCCCCCGCCCCCAAAGCAATTGCCAATAGTGGATTACTAATAGTTTGGAGCAGTTGCACTGTAATTTATGATAGCAAACTATGGGGAAGAAATCCTCAGTCACTATGCACACAAATACAAGGAAATATATGCATATTCATCTATTTTAACAGCAACAGGATTTTCTAGATCCTCAAGTGCACTGTGATGTCAGAAGGGAAAGCATAATTTGCTTTTATTCAGGTGTGGAAAAACAGAGACAATAGATCAGTGTCTGAGGTGGGTGTAGATCTGCTGTGTCACTGTCACATGTAGCTCCTGTGGTGTCTGCTCCCTCTTTGGAGGCACACCCTTGCCTTCCTTGGTTATGCTGCGCTTCATCTCTGTCCATCCACACTCTCCCCTCTGCAACTGCTCTCCCTGGTACTCCTTGTTTTCTTTTCCCCTTGGTCCCACTCAACTTTCAGTGACTCTGCAATCCTTTCCACTTGTGAGTGAAATTTGATTGAATCCTTCTCTCTTTTTTTTGAGATTGCCAGGCACAGTGGGGAAGCTAATGACATATCTGCCTGCGCCACAGTAATTCTGGCCACTTCAATAAAAAATAAAAGGAAAAAGAAAAAAAGAATTGTATGCTCTACAGCTCTCAAACTGTCATCTTTCCGGAGTGCTAAATAGTCTTAATAAGTAAATAAAATGCAGGCTATTTATCAGGGATCAGAATGACACCTTCACAGCTGTTCCTGTCTCTTGAGGAAAAATATATAATTAGGAGGGTTTGGTGTTTTTAATTAAAAAAGCACTTTATTTGAAACCACTCTCGTCTACTGAGTAAGCTATAACTTCAAAATACATTTTCTCTACTGGATAGAAGAAAATTTCAGAAGGAGCCTCTCTGGTTTATTGGATGGGTGTGTATTGGGATAGGTTTAAAAACATTTTAGTGTGGCTGATGGACCATGACCTTTTAGTATCAGTTAAATCCAGATTTAATTTTTTAAGAGGTATGCTATTGAAAGGCACTGGCAGCCAAGTTAGAGAAGTCTGCCATAGTATTTTCACAGGATCATTCCAAGGTACTCTGTTGTTCATGCCAAGCAATAAAACCTTTCTTTTTGTGCACATTTCTCAACACTGCTGTGCTCTCAGCACAGGCAAATTATCTCCAAAAGGTGCTATTTCACAGCGAAAACTATATTTTAAACAAGAAAGTTTCACTTTTCTACATTAAGATAATGAAACAAAAAAGAGGATGGATTTACATGTGTTGTACATATAAGATGAGAGAAGAGGCATGTACTTAAATATTGCTTTAATTATTTTTCACTTGTATTCCTCCATATGTTTGCACTGCAGTCAGTGAACAATAGAAGAGCTCTCCTGTGGTTAATTTTACACCTGTGAAGTCCCCTGGATACACACCAAGATTGCATGGCCAAGTGCATAAAGTATCCTGCTTATCTGGCCAGTGAATTCATATGCTCCAGGGAGCTGGAGAAGATGGGGAGAATATGAGGAATTCTATTATTTGCAGTCTTTAGCAGATTTTCATTACTTTTACACTTTCTATCTCCAACACCTGAGGAAAGAAATCCCCACAGTTTCAGGTTTTCAGTGCAAACATGGGAAGAATTCTCTGCAGTGTCTGCTCCATGCAGGCAACAGAAGAGGATTCTGGGGCTCCCTCTGGGGTTTTTCCCAATGCTCCATACCCCATGTGCAGGACTGGGTGAATGTGTTTGAGTGATGCCCCAACAGAGCCTGCTCCCAGCACAGCCTGGCACACTGCAGTAGGGAAAGCTGCACCACAGGGACACGTCCGATTTTCGTTCAGCCCTGCCCCATCCCTTTCACACTGCTTCTAATGATCTGCCATTTATCATCATCGTTTCAAAATCCATGGAGACACTAGCATTTTTTTCCCTACCAGAGTACTGGGTTTTCCGGCAGAGCCTTGCAACAGGCTTCAGAGTGACCTTGTGCCAGGCACAGCACCTGTGTTTTGGCTGCCCCTTGGCAGGCAGGACAGTGAGGCTGCCTGGGACCTGCTTCTCACCCATGAGAACTGGTGTTCTGGGTGTCCCTCACCTTCTACAACAGGCTCATACCTCTGCTGCAGTCAGTCATCACACATTACCATAATAGAAATAATTAGTGCTTCACAATCATGCAGATTTAATAAGCCTGGGAGTCTGACATTAATATATCAATAGCATAGTTTACAGTACATCATTGGTATTCTTTGGGAGCCACGACCTATATTCTGATATAAAGGATCTTCAACATTCCTTTGCAAATAAAAGTAAATGTTAATTAAAGTACATTTCTTCAAAAGGCCTTCTTTAAAATGATCTACAATTCCAATATTTGTTTTACGCCACACACAGATAGGAAGGCTCCCAGTCTCACAGGAAACATTGTAGGAATGTACGAAGGAAAAAGGAAAAAAGGAAAAAGTAGATTAATTCTCTTCTATAGCACATTAGAATACAGACTGTGGTGATGGGCTACAAGAAAGCTGAAGTGAGGAAGGTACCTATTACAGTCGGTTGAAACATTATGCTTTTAAATGCAGAAAAGGTTTGTATCGGTTTTTCTTTATGTGAAAGGGATGGCTAACACATACAAAAAAGAAATATAGTGTAACATTTGCATTGTTTTCAAAATAGAGGCCTGGAGGTATTTTATTTTTCCTTTCATAATTTTTTCTCTCTTAAAGAAAACTCTTGCATAGTTTATTTGAGGCTGTATCTTTCTACACAGTCCTCTGCAGTATATTTTCAGTTACATTTACAATGCACTTCAGAAGATGAGATCACATTGAAAATGCAATGCCTTTTGCAGACACAAAAAGCGTTGCTCTTTTTGCACTGAACAATTCTTTTTTTTTTTGTTTTTGCAGTTCTTCCAGTTACAAGGCCTACTAAAGCTCAGCTAGAATATACAATCTCAGTGTAATATCCCAAGACATTCCAATCACCAACAAATGTTCTTGCTTTTATTAAAAACAAAACAAAAACCAAACCCGCAGAGTCCCCGGGGAGTCAGACTCTGCTATTGTTCTTCCATTTCTGATGCAAGTCAGGAGATACCAGACAATACAGATTACTGAGTCACCACTCACTAAGCTGTATTTGCTTAAACAACAGCTCTCCCAGCTGACCTTTCCAAGTCAGCAGAAAGAATATAAAGACAAAAAAAAGTGCTCAGTGTTCAAAAACCCAATTGCTTTTATGTAGCTAGGTATGCTGTGGAGCTGGGAAAGAAGGGAATCAGATGGACATTTCAGTGGGGAACATCTTGAGTTGGAGTTGAGTTGGATGGGTTTGTTCTGTGACAAAGTGAGGACAGAGAAGGATGGCTCATGGCTACAGGGTGTAGGCAGAAGAGGAGGAGTCAGACCGAGGAGGCACTAGATAAAGGAAATATCTATATTGTAGCATATAGGATACTTAACTCAATCCTAAAATAAGGATAAGTGGGGTTTTACCAGTTAACAGGCACACTGGACTTGGAAATTGATTCAGGACAAGGGGTTCAGCAGCAGTCTGCTTCTTTCAGCACTTTTTCTTTAAATATTCTAGAATTCATCAAACAGAAGATAGATTACGCTTTATAATATAAGCCTCCTGAGGGGATGCTGCTAAAAGGCTGTCAGCAGAAAGAAAAAAAAAGTGTTCAAAGTGTGCATGTAGGGTTAGGGACTCCACATTTCAACTCATCTGCAGCTGGAGATGAGATGCATTTGCATTTGTTCCCCTGGCTGAGAACTAATATTCATTACAACAGCTATTTCAAAATAGTTCTAGCTTAAAATTTTTTATTCACACATAACCCATGTAAAATTAAAATTTATATATATATATTATGCATACATATATAAATCTATATAAAAATTTAAAAATTCTATACAGTTATGCTTCAAACAATCTTGACTCCCTCCAGTAGGATCTGCAGAGAGAGTACTTTCAGTTTCATTTGTGTTTGTGTCAGACCTTCAAATAAAGGCCAGAATTTACTTAATTACTGGGCTTTCTACTCAGAAACCCTTTTGCACAAAGCATTGTGTATAGAAGCAAAAATAAAGTGACCTCTGGCCCAGAAAGCTTACTTGTCATGGTTTCAGCATCCATCTACTCTGTAAATGCGTGGCTTTTGTTAATGATCACTGTCATTTTCTTGACATGTAACTGAATAGACTTTCTTTGGAGAAATTAAGACAGACAGGAGAAACATCTCTGTAATCTAAAGTACTGAAGATTATGTTTCTGCATTTTGCAAAGCAGTCAGGATTCACTGGTTGCTATTGTAAGTGACCATGTTCTTAGATCCCTGCGACAGAAGGGAAGTTGGGGCTTTGGCTCACATTCCCCCAACAGAGATTTGTTGAAGCTTCAAGTATTGTCACTCCTCTTGGTCCTTCTTTTTGCCTTCATAGAAGTCAGCAGAAGAGTATTTGGGCAGGCACCTCAGCCACTGCTGTTCAGAGTCCAGGGTCCTTGTGCAAGCTCCCATGCCGAATTAGCAACTGGACTGGGTTACTCACACAGTTGGGATGAGGTCAATAACCCCAAGAGGAGGGAATAGCTAAATTTGCAAAGCTTGTCTGAGTGCCCACAACACTCATTTCCTACACTTGTTCCTTGCAATCATTTGATGAGTTATTATATATTTTTTTATTATTTACATGGTCTTTCAAGTGTGTTTCCAAATGTTCATCTTTCCTACCTTAAGAAGTCATAAATAGAAGTTACATTCTCAAATGCTGTTTGCAGAACTGGGCCATAGGCTTAAGTGTAATAAAATCAAAGCCAAGCAAAATTTTGACTAGATTTCTTCCAGACTAAGCAAGACTAGGTTTTGCCCACAGTGTCTGAGAAAAGGCTTTCTTAAAACAAGTGCATATTTAAAATGAAATTGAGAAAAGCCACAAAAATATGAAAGATTTCAATAGTTGGGGTGTGGTGGGCTTTTTTCCCCTTTCACAAAGATTATGTCTTTGTTATCTTGTCATACGAAAGGTGTCTTTTACTATTTTTACAGTTGTAAGAGAGAAAAAGAAATTACATTCAAAACCAAGTTCTCCATGGAAAAACATCTCACTGGATTTTAACAGATATTTGCTTTCATTTATCAGTGAACACTGAAGGCATAGCTCTATAGAACTACACCATTAAAAAAAAAAAAAGTGGACAAAATGTGCTCAGCTAGCACCTCCACAAGATCACACAGCAGTAAAATAATCCTCAGTTATAATCTGAATACATGCAATGATGGAAAGAATATTTTATGGAAAACTATCCTACTGGAATTTAAGAGTTCTGCAATGTGTGGAAAACAAATATACTTTAATAGGTTGCTGCTTTCAATGACTGAATTTATTTCCAAGAAGGTCATAACCATAAAGTAGAAATCTAATTCTTCTTCCAGAGCAGTGGCAAAAGGGGAATAGAAAATAGTGACATTGAAACGTTATCTTTGACCTCTTAGAGGAAGTGGCAGAATGCTGTTGAGTTTTTGTTGTTGTTTTGCTGCATCTGTTTTGGTTATATTTTTTTTAATGTTTCTTAAAGAAAAAAAAATTCTGTACTTTTCTCACTTTTCTCAGTTTGGAGTCAATGAATTATCTGCAAATACATTTTAACAAAACCAATTATGTCAGTAATGCATTACCATTAATTTCTCAGGGTTTTCATCCTTCTCTAACAATTAGGGGGAAAATGTGCCTACCAACTTCATTTTCATGTCCCAAGTACCTGACTGCTCTGTTCACTCCTTTCCTATAGGCATTAAAATAGCCATATAGGCATAGCAGTATGCAAGTCAGGAATGCAGAATATGATTCTATTCTCTGCCCCCGCCCTCCTCAGTGTCAACTTAAGCAGCTTTTCCCTTTCTTTCTAAAATTTCCTGCCTGTGTAACTGGTAAGGGAAAGGAATTATCTTGTGGATCAGAAAACTAAGCCAATCCCTTTCAGCACATTTGTTGCCAAATCTGAGTGAAGATTGATGCTCTGGACAATAAGAACCAAAGTAGGATGTAACGCAAAAACTCCTCTCAAAATCCAGCTTACTTAGACCCATTGCTTGCAAACTCCTTAACAATCTTCATGGTAATGCAGACCTCAGAAAGCAAAGTGATGCTTACTGAAACAGGCCTGACTTTCTCATCTGCTTTTCAGCCAAGCAGATAGGCCTGCCCTAGATGATGTTATTCCAGGTCCTTTCACCAAATCCTCAGATGGCCTTCAGAGTCAAAGCCACAGGGAGCAACTCAACGCTCTGGTTTCCTGCAAGCACTCAGGGTTTGTCTGTATGCAGTTTAAAAAGTATGACATTAGCAGGCATTAACTGGGGCAAAAGCATACATCAAACAAGCCCTGTTTGCAGCAACCGGAGCTTTAACTCCTTTGGCTTGAAACTAACTAAAAGCATGGACAGCCTTCTGCATACTGAAAGGCAGTAGTCAGCAAATATTGGACATCTGATTTTGTTAAAGTCCATACACCACCTAAGCTAAGCAATTCATGGCATTCAATAGAAAAGACACACAGCATCCTATTTGCAGTACAGTTTTTCATCTCTGGTTAACAAGCTCTGCTCCCCAAAAGATCCTGCAGAATTTCGTATCTGGTCAGATCTCTTCCTTTCCCCAGATCTTTTTGGCACTTAGTATGCTTTCACTACTACATCATTCTGGTCTTCCCAAAGCTAGAACACCAGTTTGTTTCATTAAGTTTCACCTGCCCAAATATTTTGGGATATAACCACCTCCCACATTTACAAATCCTCTTACTTGGGCTGGTTAGTTACTCTGCCATGTAATTGGAAACTTTCCTATGTCCAACTAGGTACCCAATGATATTTTTAAATGTCTTCTGGCCTACAATATACTTATACTGCCTTCTGAAACCTGACACTACAGGCAGAAAGATGTCCTTCTGTATAGCCTGTGGTCACTTCACACAGTTCTGGGAGTTTTCCAAGCCTCTGCCTGCCTGCTGATGGCTCTGGAATTCTCTTCCTCAATGGGTGTGCTGGTTTTGGCTGGGTCAGAGTTTATTTTCTTCACAGTAGCTAGTAGGGGCTGTGTTTCGGATTTGTGCTGGAAACAGGCCTGATAATGCAGGCACATTTTCCCTCTGGCTGAGCAGTGTTTGCACGGTCAAGGACTTTTCTGTTCCTCACTCCACTCCACCAGGGAGAGGGCTGGGGGTGCACAAGGAGTGAGGGGGGACAGAGCCAGGACAGCTGACTCCAACTGCTACAGGGATATCCCATGCTATATGGTGTCATGCTCAGCATATAGAGCTGGAAGAAGAAGGAAGGAAGGAGGGGACGTTCAGAGATACAGCCCCCTGTGTTAAAGACTTACAGATAATGCTAAAAGTAACTAAAACAAAAATAGCATCTCACTGAACAAACAATCCCAACTCAAATTAGATAATTTTTAAAAGGAAAGACTTAGCTTAAAAGAATAAAGCTCAGCTAAAAGTGAAACTTCAAATTTTCAGTGAGAGCACCAATCAAATTCTCAGAACTGCGTCATTCTGTCAGGATATTTCGTGCTTGTTTCAGTCAGGGAGGTTTTCAGTTTCTCAGAAAAACTTTTGGCTCTCGGTAGGTGGTGCTATAGCCCTTCAATCCACTTGCGAGTAAATGCCCTGCTTCCATTGCTGAAGTGAATTTCGTGGAGTAGTATGATCAATGTCACCTCATCACTTGAGGGCAAAGACTAGAGCGGTAATAAAAAACTAAAAAATCTATGCTGCAGTTGTAAGTTAAATACTTACATAAGCCTGTAGTTGAGGTGGCATTTAAAGTCAGCAGTTCTCATTGCACTTCATGCGCAGACATCATTGCACCATACACTGACAAAACGGTGATTGTACAAGAGAACTACAAAATTATCACGTGTCCACAACTATAAAAAATACAGATAAAGAATGGCACAAATATCTATTACTTCTACAGCCTATTCTAAAATTCTATGAACACTTTCATCAAATGATCTGAATAAACACTTGAAGAGAATAGCAAGTATTGATATTGTTCTAGGGGATGAGTTCTGGCTACAAGAGCTGAACACATCTGCAAGATGGATTGTTTACATCCATGCTGTGAAACCTGCAAAAATTTGGATCAGAGCCCAAAGGGGGTACCAAGAGGCCCCAGGTGCCTCGAGCAACCTGGCCCTGTCCCTCTTGGCCACCTGTGCCAAGACCTGCCTGCCATCATCCCTGCAGGGCTATGCTGTGGGCTGGATGTGCCAGCCCTGTTCCCTGAACCCCCCTTTCTGCGCAGGGGAACCAGGGCATCCTGCTCATAGTCAAGTCTCCAGTCCTGCTCAGCCCTGGCTCCTGCAAGAAACTCAAACCCACCTTGCAGTGATGGCTCTGCTGCTGCCAACTGGTCACCTTGTCTCCTCTGGCCTGGGCAGTGTCCCTGCCAGCCACCACCCCAGCCCAGAGCACTGTTTTGGACAGGGCATGGCACTGCTGCTTGGCCCCAGCTTGCTCTCCCTCACATTAAGTTCTCCCTGACATGAAGTGCAGTGAACAACTGCATCAATTTGTGAGCCACGAGCATGCAGTGATTCACCTCACCTGGATGTGAACTCTGTTTCAAATGAACAGTTTGCCTCCCAGTCCTGCTTTATTCCTTGAATAAGGACTAACACAGAAACTGATCCCACTGTATGAATAAGGCCTCATCTACTCAGAATTCATCAGTTCAGTTTAAAGGACTTTCTTAAAAATTTTACTGAACTCCTGTGCTTTTGTGGAAATCTCTGTTTTAGAGAGCTCACACACAGCTGTAAATGAGAAGTCAAGTCCAGAAGAGTTTGCTTTGGTTTACTGAATCAGTTAAGGCTGTCTAAATTTGGAAATCACCTCACCTCAATCAGAAGATATCGCAAAGCCCTGGGTTTTTAAAGGAGATCAGAAGAATCTTTCAAATGAAACTGTACTTCAACTGTAGATCTACAGTAACAAGAAATACTCAAGACACACATATGTAGTCAAGGAGCTATATGTGATGGTTTTATTTGTAAAATATTTTATCCTAACAGCAAAATACTGTAATTTTATCTTATAAAACTTAGCAAAAATGAATACATTTGAAACAGAAATAAGAAAACTATTTCTACTTTGATTCAATTATTCAATTCTCTTTTCAATACGGAAGCAATAGGTATGCACCACACTTTACAGATTTCAGTGCCAAACAGATCATTCAATAAATATATAATTCTAGTGAAAAAAAGTCATAAAACTACTGAAAAAATATAAGCATTTTCAGCTTTTTCTAAGGTTTCGAACTAGTAATATCTACACACACCAAAGTTCTTGGCAAATACTGACTGTATAGATCAGTAACAGAAAAATTTGTTAGTAGCACACCAGAACAATCAAATTTGCCATACATTTCTAGTAAAAAGAGAAAATCAGAAATTCAGCCTACTTCTTGATTCATACAGAGGACTTCTGCAAGGAGGTGGCAGGGGGAACTTAAATTACTAATTTCGTATCTGATAAGGCCATTGCATATCCTAATTTACAGTTAAAAAGCCAGTCCTAAGCTATATATAATAAATACTGCGTGTTACGAACAGAAGTGAAAATAAATAAACTTCACTGTTTTATGCTATTGCTAACAAATAAACTATAAAATCTTTGCCTAGGAGAGGACAGTTCTGCTATGTACATAGCCATAATTTTGGAAGCCACCCTTGCCTCAAATTTCAGAGGTAAAATCGGTTCTCTGTGCCAGTCTTCTGAGCAGCTTCTTTCTGTGAAGAAGTTGGACCTCTGAGACTGTGCTCAGACATGATGCAAGTGGCAAGGCAAACTCACACACCAGTCTGCCAGTACATGGACACTGGGAGGACAGTGCCTGATGCTGGAAAAACACGTAACAGAGACCGTATAGTGGAGTTCAGGATCCTGGAGAAAGTATTACCTTTACATTTCATCAAGGAAAAACAGTTTCCATTGAACAACAAATCACTGAACTGTTTGTTCTGGGTGCTTTTTTTGCCCTTTCGTAGAGCTAAATCAGAGCAAAGCACTACTCCAACTGTACTTACATGGTTGTCTGCCTCTTATCCTACAAAAAAGTCTGCTACAGGAGGCAAATAGAATCATTAAGGTTGGGAAACACCCCCAAGATCAAGTCCAGATACAAGTTAACTAAATGCAATTAAAAATATTTTTCCTTTCCAATATTTTTGCTTAAAATATCCAATTGACAAAGCAAATTTCATTCCTCACACGTAATTAGATAACTTAGCTGGCTATGATTCATCCTTCAAGAAGGATCATTCTTTCCTCTTCTCTTTTCCATCTGCTTCTGTTGACCTGATGCACAGTGCATCTTTTCTAATCAGATTAATCTTTCAGATTCAATGAATCATGAGAAGATGCTTTTAAGATAGAGCACATTGCAAATGCGACAAGGAACAGTGAAAGTAATTTCTGAGGAGTACAAATGCTACTTATACAAGGAGTTAGGGTTCCCAAGTCTTCTGCTAACTTTGGTCTCATGAAGTGATACTATAAAGCGCTGCTGACAATTCGGTTTAATGGGACAACTCAATTTTACAGGCTTTTACACAGAATTTATAAAAACCTGATGAATTAAGATTTGAGACAGATATAGAGGGCTTCAATCCGTGACATGATAGTGCTACTTTCCATTGGCTTTACTGGAGCGGGATTCCTTGGAGGACTCTGCACTCGATGATGGCACTGCCAAGGCTCTCTGGCGGATTCCAACCGTAGCCTTTTTAAGCTCATGTCTGAGACTGCGGATTGTGCTGTTTATGGCAGCCACACATGCCTTCCAATCAAATCCACTCTCATTTAGATCAAAGGATGGAAAATTCTCTTGAAGGAAGTCTAAGAATAAACAAGTATGTAATAGTGAGTTATCAATTATTTATGCAAGCTATATACTCTCTTTTGATGTAATTAAGCCAAAACAAGTGTGTGCTACCAAAACAGGACAGCTTCATTTTATTAACCTTCAATGCTGTAGCCTGAGACGCAGTCGTGCCACACCTGTGGAGCTCTTAGCATGCACTGTCTGGATCTTAACAACCCTTTCAACCTCCCTATATTCCAGACATGGAGGACAAGCAGTTCCAAGATTTGTTAGGAAATCCATGTTGCAAAAAAGTGTGATGAATCACAGAACAAATCAGAAGGGACCCATATGGCTCAGAGTGCAACTCCCTGCTTCTTGCAAAACTACCGAAGACTAAATCATATCCCCCATAGTATCCTAGTATCATGTTAAGAGTGTCTTCTAGATGAAGGTAACTAGTCAAATATGCAACCTTACTAACTCAGTGAGCACTATCCCACAGTAATGCTGTGGAAGAAGCTCTTCCTGCTTTCCTGAACATTCCTTGCAAATCTCAACTTTAGGTGAGCTTTGGCTTTTTCAACACTATTCCAACGCTCCCAGGCAAGGTTTCAGCTCAGATAGAGTTAATTTTCTTCCTAGTAGGTAGTACAGTTTTGGATTTAGGATGAGAATAATGTTGATTAACACACTGATGTTGTTGCTAAGCAGTCCAGGCCTTTTCAACCTCTCACACCACCCCACCAGCAAGCAGGCTGGGGGACACAGGAAGCTGGGAGGATGCACAGCCAGGACAGCTGACCCCAACTGCCAAAGGGATATTTCCATACCATATGGCCTCATGCTCAGCATATAAACTAGGGGTAAAGCTGGCTTGGGGTCATTGCCTGGGAAGGGGCTGGGCATCAGTCAGCAGGTGGTGAGCAACTGCATTGTGCATCACTTGTTTTCCATAATCTAATTCTTCTATCATCATCATTATTATTATTTTCCCTTACATTTCTCTCCTATTAAACTGTCTAATCTCAACCCATAAATTTTGCTTTTTTTTCTTTTTTTTTCTTCCCCAGTTCTCTCCCCCATCCCAGTGGGATGGGGAGGGAGAACACGACAGGAAGGAAGAAGGTGGGCAAGCAGCTGTGTGGTGTTCAGCTACCTGACGGGTTAAATCACAACAGTTAACTAAGTTTCACTTCAAAAGCTCTCCTTGTTTCTAATTTCCATAAACAATTTTTTGCTCCAGATGTCAGTCATAAATTCCCTGCTTAGTCAAACTTGTCTCCCCATAGCTCTACCAGTTCTCCTGTCAGGATGGACTCTCTTGTGCTTGCAGAATGCTGCCTTAAAGACCTATCAACTTCCCTGAGCTTCTCTCCTATTTAAAGGAGTCTCTCACAAGCTTCCACCTGAGAGTTTCTCAAGTAAGCCGAAGTCTGCTCTCCTAACCTACTCAGACCTTTTACTCTACTCAGGATCTTGAGGTCCAGGATTTTGTAGTCTCTCCAGGCAATACTGCCACCAATTATCACACATCAAACCTTTTCATGAAGGGTACCATAACCTGCTATGCATGACAACTCTGCTTGATCTACCTAGCCCCTATATTAAGAAATCATCCCAGATGTCCACCACTGCTTCCATCTCCCACTGCGTTGCCCTTTTAAGCAGATGTCATGGAAATGGAGTTTTTTCACATGAACCAGCTTTGTGATCTGGAGAATTTCTTGAGCTACTAAAATATAACTCCGTCTACATCCTCTCTATCTGTTTCACTGCTGGCACTAATACCTGTCAGAATGGTTTCACAGACTAATTTCTCAGGTTTCATGCTTTGTTTATAGGATATAAAGTTAATCACTCTTGTTAATTTCCCCAAATTACCATTTGAACGGAGATTTTCTTACCTCTGAGAGCATTAATTTTGTTGGAATCCAGGGGGCTCATGCCACGATCAAGACTACCATATACATTGCTTTTTACCAGCACATCTTCAGTGAACATATGACGAATTAGGTAGCGAGCTGACAGCTCTGGCCGTGTCTTCCCCTTGGCTACGTAAATGACTGAGAAAGGCAACTGGACGTTGCGCCACGGACTCCCAAGAGGTTCTAGAAAAGATGATAGGAAGGGAAGAGAGATATTTTACTCATCCAACACTGACCATGGTTCAAAGTGGCTGTATTACACCAAAACTAACACCATAAGTTCACCCTGAAGCTACTCTACTTGCTTGGAAAGAACAGAGCAGAACCACAACACTACAGCTAATGCTAAAATGAAACATATTGCAGATAAATGTCCAAGCAGCCAGAAAACCCTGTTTTACAACCATGTAACAGTATTTCTGATAGGTCTTCAGCAATGCTAGCAATATAACCTGCATTATTAATGATTGTTTTCTAACTTGTTTTCATCTTACATGAAAAGATTATGCTATTCCAATTACATAAGTAAAAAAAAGTTCTGCTATTTCAGTGGTGTTTAGATCCTGTAAATGGAAACAGAAAAAGAGTGAATAACTACTTCAATCTGACTTCACTACGAACACTAAAAAAAAAAAAAGAGATCTGTGGGATCAGACTAACAAATGTTGGGTGCAGAAGCAGATCTGACACAGACCAAAAGTGATTCTAAGCAAATAAATTATCTCCAAGGGCAACTAACCTCAGCTCATTTTCCTTGAGACCTTCTATGCCATGCTGTACATGGATTTTTTCACAATGCATTTGTATATTGTAAAAGTATATTTTACTTTCATTAAAAATATAAAGGCAGCTTTAAGGTTTTTATTGTCCTAAAGAGTCAGTTTTACAGAAAGGTGTGCTTTTCTTCTGAAATTGCAATACCATTTCATAGATGTTCTGAGCTAGCTTACTCCTTTAAAGTACAATACCTACCAAATAAAAGAAAAAAGCTAGGACAACTGAACAGAGTATCTGAAGATGAATTTTCCAGTCTTACAGTGGATATGCATTACAGGACACTGGTAGATGCAGACAGACATATGTTCTATTAGCAAGATAACGCTTTTGTTTGCTCCCTTGAAGACTTACTATACATATACCATATGACTGCCTTAAGAGGAAGAGTCACATAGTTCAGAAAATCCCTTTATTACATAATTACACCTACAGTATCATCTTTTGCCTATCACTGACCACTTAAAACATAACAAACAATTCCAGAAAATGGAAAGTTCTTAGTTTACCCATAGGTTCCAAACACTGTTGTTTCCTGACTGAAGATGTGTGGAAAGCTTCTGGAAACTTATCCAATCCTGAATTCCGTGATGTGTCAGTTGTGGAGCTGGTCATTTTCTGAGAGTTTTGTGAATTGCCTCCACTATCTTCATTATAACTTAAATCTACACAACGAGATGTATCTGGAGCATCAGCTACTTTTTCTTTCCCCTCAGTTGTCTCCTGAAACATTAAATGAGGTTAGCATATGCAGCAGGAGAAACCTACCAGTTTTCTAATTAGTGTTCCAGTTTATATCCCATTTAGTATAAATTAGCTTTCAGATATTTACAATATAGTTACTCCTGAATTTCTATCATGAAAATAACAGGTGAAACAGGTAATAAATATTCAGAGATATGCAAAGAGCATTTTAGAAGCAGAGGTAAATGGAGGTGTTTTGGGAGTTATTTTTCAGTCAACATAAAGGCATGGCTGGATATCTCTGAAAGAAAAGCTTGTGAAAACAGTGCTACCGGCTACATGTTTAACCTCTCAATCAAATTTGACACTACGTCTGGGCAACATTTGCAGTGCCTTCCTTTTCATATCCTATGCTTAAACATCTCTTAACTGAACAGTGGATGCAGGAACAGGAAGAGGCAGAGCAAGAGAAAGGCACATGCTTCCAGTATTCCCACACAGAACTCGCACTACAGTCAGCAGGCCTGTGCTGAGCAACACAGAGACAGAACCCAAGGAATTTCCAATTAGAGCACTTGCATGATGAGGAATTCAAATCATTAATCTGAGAAAATGCACAAACTTAGTACTTAAAAAATTATCACCTTAACAGAACTTCCTGAGTTTCTTTTTGTTTCAGAGCGTAAACAGCGGATCATAGCATTGACATTTGTGATACAGGTTTTCCAGTCTTTTCCATGCTCACTCAAATCATAGGTTGGAAAGTTAGTTACCAGAAATTCTACAAATAAAATATAGAAAATGTTTAAAGTTTCATGACATAAAATGGCATTTAGAAGTATTCTAATTTAGAAAGAGAACACAAGCTAAGAAATGCTTCATGTTTACCGTTCTCCATTTACAAGCTTTAGATTTCCATCTACAAATAGCGACAGTAAACTCATGTTTTGAAGCTAAGCAGCATTATGAATTCAAGATGTTCAATGATACTTTTTTGAGGTGTTGTGAATAATGTTATTATATAAAGTATTTCCTGGTAGAATTGGGGGAAATGTGTGATTTATCATACTAATTTCAAAAAAAACTTCAAAAACAACAATAACAAAAGAAGCCCACAAAGAACAGAGACAGGGTAATGCTGCAACCATTTCACATCTTATATAATCTCACTCTTTTAACCCCATAACACATACATACCATGGGATTTGTGTAAATGGCTTGACATTTTAAAAAAATAATACCCTCCCCATCTTTACCATTTCTCAATCTAGAGAACTGAACATAAGAGAAAGAGTATTTAAAAATCACCCGTTAATGTTTGTCCCAAGTATACCCTGACCATAAAAAAAACCAACCTAACCAACCAAAAAAACCCACCCACAAAACCCATGCCACACGCAAACACAAAATAAATTGCAACAAAAAATTTAGAGAGAGCGAGTATGACTGATGAACGTGGAGTACACAAAACCAAGAGAAATACAAATTGTTTTATCCACATTGAAGAAACATGAACAATGAGAATTACAAAGTAGGACTTTCAAAACAAAAAGACACTGCAGAGTGGAGCACATCCACTACGGCATTTATCTGTTCGCCAGTTGCTAGACAATGCTAGAAACATACAGAAAAGGACTTCTTGTAAGTTAAAAACTTTGTTAAGTATTAAAGAAGTAAATCTGTGCATTTTGAAAGGTAACATACCTCTTATTGCAGCAATTTTGTTTGGATCCAATGTCCTGCGCCCTCGTGCACTCGCTCCCATAATGCTGCACAACAGTGTTTTCTTGGGGAACAGGACACGAACCAGGTAGCGCGCGGCGTACTTCGGTTTAGTCTTTTGCCGAGCCTTCACCAAATCGTTTCCAAGAACTTTTACGTTTCTCGCTGGGTCACCAACAAACTCTTTTGTAAAACAAAAAAAAATTAAAGAAAAAGAATTAAAAATCCCAAGCAACTTGTTAAAAACAGAACACTTTTTCAAACTCTTTCTCTTGACCTCTAAGGTACTCTCAGAATATGTTCTTCGCTATAGTTAATTCTACTACATATTATTACTTATCTTTGCTCTTCCAAAAGAAGCTTTAAATTGGAACGGTAACAGAAATATCTTTTTGATTTACATTATAATAATAATGGCCAGTCTTCGCGAACGAAGATTTTGGGAAAGGTCTTTTACCTTTCAAGCCTGCGCAATGGATTTTTTTAGGTGAGACACAGCATGCGCTGAACTGAGCCCACCCTTTAATCCTAAGGTTCATCTGCCGGGGCCAAGCGATGGACAATGGCAGTGAGGTCCTCAGGACATAGGTTTGTTTAGAGTGACCTTCTCATAGATGGATGGCCTCACAGGGCTAACGAGCTCCATCTGCCCGAGGGACCGGGGAATTGAACCTGGGTCACAGCAGTGAGAGTCCTGCATGCTAACCACTAGGCCACCAGGGGTCCCTATTTACATTAACCACCAACATAACAAACTGAAATCAAAACACCCAAGAAGATACATTACACACCCAAGAATCCACAATGTTCACGCTGGCCTATTTTACACAGGTGCAGATACCTTGTACGTTTTCAAGACAATGACTCATGAAGAATGGCATATCCATACATAGTATTGCTAAAACATACATGGTTTACAAATCTGTAGATAGATATCCAAGTATTTCACTTACTATTCACGCAGTTCTTCAGCTGTATGAACTTATTTTTTACACCAAAAGCAACAAAAAACTCATAGCTCAGCCTTCCACATAAGTCAGGGCATTTATACTTTACAAAGACATTAGTTTTTAAGACACAGTGCTACTTTTATATGTGCATATTTATTATAATGCAATGATCCATGGAATCATTCTTTTTCTGTGGAATTAAGTATTGTAAAATAAACCAAACACTGGAGGATTTGAGTATAGAAAGGATGTTTCACTGATAAAATCCTCCATGAGAAGAAAACAGGTATTTCCTTCACACAGATCAGGTAAACTGCTTTCTTAAAATGTGCCTACAGGCATATGCCTCACTGAGCTTTAGTGGCAATCTCTTTTGCCTTTTTAAACACATGCATAGCATGCATACATTACTTATGAACTATACAGAGTGTCTCAAGAGAGAAAAAGAGGGTCTAGTCTTAAAAGAACCCAAACCACCTACTGTGAATCAAAGGCTTGTAGTAGTCTATACAACTGTATGTGCACCGCAGAGGTTTTTAAGTGATCTCTGGTATATTAAACATTCCTGTGACCTTTGTTTCAAGAGTTTTAAGCAGTATTCCATTACAGAAATGTGTGTCAGTCAGCCAGTTCTGCTCCTTTATTTTTGCTAAATTATGATAATGAAATTTCTTTAGGCATATCTTTTTAATACTAGTAGCAGTTTTTTAGTCTTTGTTTGGAATATTTATCACGAAGGAACTCACCAAAGCTAGGGTCGATGAAGACTGAGGAAGATGGTAGCTCTTCACTAATATTCACATCCCCAGATGCATTTCTGTAGTTCTCCACTGCAGCATTATTTTCTTGACTGGGCTCAGATGGTGCTGGCATCGATGATGATGCCACTGGTGAAGATGCAACGTTGACAGTACTTTCCACAATACTGGGTGCAAGATTTGATTGTGGTGAAAGGTCAGGCATCTCATTAGTTGCTGTGTATGATGAATGCAATGAATGTGTTGAAACTATAGTGGGGAGTGGTGGGCTCTGCCTACCAACAGGCTGCTGTGATTCAAACTGAAAACTCTGCTGAGCATGTTTTACTGTGGAATTGACTTGAGCATGGCCATTTTGTAAAGGAACCCTTACAACTGGACTATGCCTTCCCTGGCCTGGTGAAGAGAGATGAAGACTTAAGTCCCTTTCCATGGATTTTTGTACTCTTATTTTTCCTTGGGGCAAATGACTGGAACTTCTGTATGAAAATCCAACTGGTTTCTGGAAACGTGATTCAGAAAACAATTAAAAGGTTAAATTAGACATAGCTGGTCATTTTTTATTTTCTTTTTAGCAAACCAGGAAAACTAAATTTTAGCAATTATGCTATTGGCAGCATACTCTCCCTTGAAGTAGTCACTGTCATTAACTCAGAGCTGTTACTTTTTAGCCTTCCCTCTGCTTTCCTCTATTCTCACTTGTAGTTGCAACACCAAGAATTTATCTGATAAGCTTGAATGTTTCTCAATTTTTTCCACATGGGGTGATGGCATAATTGCTTTCTAGACAAATATATAATGAGAAAAACTTTGTAAAGGTTCTTAAAGATGCTCTATAGAAAGGTAAATAGGCAAAATAAAATCTAAAATTTTTCAGCCATTGACCCAGTCTGATGAATTTTCAAAGGATGTCTTCACTGCCACGCTAGGTTCCTTTCAAAGAAGGAAAAAAAATTTGCTTTTTCTTCTTTCTTTACTTGCTAGTTGAAAACACTAAACATGCAGATCTCATCTACAATGGAAGATTCCAACTAAGACAAACTGAGAGATGGGCTAAGTTTTTCACCACTTTGAGTACTTTTATCAAAAAATATATGATCCCTAAAGCATGTATTCTACTTCAAAACACAAGTCGGTAGCCACCAAATGTAGATGACACATGTTGGTTTGTTTTTCTTATTTTGTTTAATTTTTGGTGGGTTGGTTTGCTTGTTTACAGAAATCCCATTATATTTCACCCTTGTAACATTAAAAAAATCTATGACCTGAAGAAAGGCTTATGTATCTGAAAGCTTGGCTGTTTTTCCAGCTTTTGGAATTCATATAAAAAAATAAACATACCTTTACCACAAACCTTTCCTTATTTATATGCTTAGTCCTTCACAGATACAACAATGGTACAGCTACAAAAAAACCCAACAGCATTCCTGTTGGTTTTAAACAGCTGGCAGATTGCATCCTACAAGCTTATAGTGATAAAACCCAGGAGGAAAAAAAAAGGCAGTGCAGGTCACTTTTAGGCCAAACATTAAAGCAGCTGCCATCCCACATGATCAGAGTGGAGGGTAAGAGCACAGAGGTCTCATAGGGTTCATGTGTAGGTGAAAAGATCAGTTTATTCCCTGGATCTCATGGTTTTGGATGCATGGGCAGTAAAAGCTTGGAGTTGAAAAAAACCCCACATCCCAAATAAAACCTAGTATCCTCCTGATAGCTGAGATGCATGAGAAATTCATTGCTTTTACCCACCCTTAAAGCAACTGGCCTTACTCCTGTCTTGACATCTCCTGACAGCAGGATCACCTCTGCCACATTAAAAGCTTTGCGGTATCATTGACAAAAAAGGTCATTATGGATTTTATGACCTTCTTCAAAAATTATGTGTTATGCTTTCCTTTTAAAGAGCGTTGTTAGAAGTACTAACATTGTGTCTCCTTAGTTAACAGTGGATTGATCATTCAGGAACAAAATGAATAGCGTGCACTCAATATCAAACCTTATTAAAAATGTTGAAAAAGGTGCCTTTACTAAGAAAAACAATAATTCTAGACTGTAATGGATATGACAACACATTGTTGAGATCTAAAAATCAGTTAGTCAATTGAACCAGCCTGACCGATGCTTAAACTTTCTTTTAACTGCAGAAACCAGTAAGACAACACATCACATGTTGCAAAGGTGCAAGAGCAATGTACTGAAGTTTAAGATGTACCAACACAATTAATTTCTGATCATTCCAATACAAATAGAATTTTACAGCATCTATCACAGCATCCTGGATTTGATGGGGGCCACTATCAATCTGTGACCACCAGTCAATAACAACACAGGAGACAGAAGCTGGCAGATGGTAAGAAATCTCAAGTAATTTAATTGAAATAGATTCTAAGTCTACTACTTTGCTACTAATTTTAATTTTAGTGAAGGAGTTGTTTTTTTAAATAAGCATCAGAGGAAATGAGTGAGTTAAAGAAAAAATAAATGTCTTAGGTCTTTAATACTCACAGGTTTTAGCAACAGTGGCTTTACACGAGTATGCTGCATTTCCGAGACCTTTCGATGAAGAACGTCAAATTTTTTATCCAATTTCTGAATGGCATCATACATGGCCTGTTGACAAATGTAAGAGTGAAAACAGTACCGTTTCACAAGAACCCAAACTAAATCTAAAGAAACCAGAAAGTTCAATTAAAAGCTAAATTCCCTCCCTAAAACTGGCTAAGATCTGTAGATAATATACACATTCTGTAATCGTATTAAAAATCAATTTAGACAAAAAATGCAAGTAACAGTGGTAAATATTACAGTAAAAAGAATTCTCAGAGAAGTTTACTCTTGTGACTCTAACACAGCTGGCACCTGAAGGTTGCTCTTACTGCTTCCAGCAGATATTTTATTTGTACCTATTTTCATGTTTTATGATACACTGACAAGTTTCTGACAAGTTCTAAGGCACATTAGGTATTACGATACACTATTTTAAGTCCTAATAAGTTTCCAAACACACAGGTAAAAGCCTTACTGGCAGCCACTGAAATATTGATTTCTCTAACACCAATGGGAAATATTTAGAAAAATCCTGTCTGTAAAGTCAAGTCCCAACTGGAAGGAACTGAATGTAGCCAGGGATGCCACAGACAAGAAGAAGGGCTTCTGTAGGTATGCAGGTGACAAAAGGAGGGATAGGGCAAGTGCAAGCCCACTGCTGAATGAGAGAGGCGACCCAGTGATACAAGAACAGAAAAGGCTGAGCCATTCAATGTCACCTTTGCCTCAGCCTTTACTAGCAAGACTGGCCTTCCAGAATCCCAGGTTCCAGAGACCAGCAATAAAGGCTGGACCAAGGAACACGCACTGAGTGTAAGAGGATCTGGTCAGAGAATACTTAAGCAAACTAGACACACCTAGGTCCAAGGGGTCTGATGGCATGCACTGACAAGTGCTCAAGGAGCTGGCTGATGACATTGCAAGGCCATGCTTGACAGCCTTTGATCGACCAACGTGAATGGGAGAAGTGTCCAAAGACTGGATGAAAGCAAATGTCACTCCTATCTTGAAAAGCAGCAAAGAAAGGGACTAAGGGAACTACAGGCCAGTTAGCCTCATCTCCATCCCTGGGAATGTAATAGAGCAGCTACCCTGGAAACCATTTCTGGACATATCAATGACAAGAATACCACCAGCGGTCACAGCATGGTTTCACCAAGTGGAAGTTATTCTTGACCAATCTGATAAACTTCTACCTTGAAATGACTGGCCTGCTAGATCAGAGTAGAGACGTGGACATTGTCTACCTGGATCTGAGGAAGGCCTTGAACATTATTTCCCGTAAGATCCTCAGGGACAAGCTGCTGATATACAGGCTGGATGAGCAGACAGCACATGGATGAATGGCTTGGCCAAGAGGGGGATGACCAGCAGTACAAAGTCCAGATGATGGTCAGTAACTAGCAGAGTACCCAGGGGTCAGTATTGTATGCAATCTTGTTTAACATCTCCATGAATGATCTAGACGATGGGCAGAGCATACTGTCAGCAACTCTGCAGATGACACCACACTGGCAGAAGCAGCTCATACACTACAGGGTCATGCTGCTGTCCAGAGGGACATCAACAGGCAGAAGAAATGGGCTGACAGGAGCCTCATGAAGTTCTAAAAGGGGAAGTGCAAAGTCCTGCACCTGGGAAGGAACAACTCCAGGCACCAGTACATGCCAGGGGCCACCCAGCTGAAAAGCAGCTTGGCAAAAAAGGATCTGGGACCTCCTCATCCTTTTGCGGATCCTGATTAAGTTTAATGTGAGCTAGCAATGTGCCCTTGCAACAAAGGTGGAGAAGGGTACCCTGGGCTGCATTAGGCAAAGTATTGCCAGCAAGATGAGAGAGGTGATTCTTCCACTCTGCTCAGCACTGCTGAAGCCATATGTCAAGTGCTGAGTTCAGCTCTGGTCTCCCCAGTGCAAGAGAAACATGGGCGTACTAGAGAGAGACCAGTGAAGAGCCATGAAGGATGAAGGGATGGGAATGTCCCTCCTATGAGAACAGGCTGAGGGAGCTGGGACTGTTCAGACTAAATAACAGAAAGCTCAGGAGCTCAGTACAGGTGTTATAAAAAGGCTTCATGTAGCCCTAGTGCAAAGTCACTGGGAGGAGGGGATAACAGTGGAGTAAAGGAGATGGAAAGGTGCCTGCAGGCAGTAAAAGAGGCTATAGTTTCCCTTAATGCTATTTGTTACTGCACACATTCCCAGACTGGCAAGACTGTTACTCACACAGTCTTAGTCAACCTCCATCCACCACATTTTTGAATGTATTGCTTAAGGAGACTTATAAGACGTTCACACTTGGCTAAAAGCCACTCACAAATTGACTTCCCTAAAGCACAGCTGGAATGTCTTTCACTCTATACTGTGACCCCAGTCACACAAGTGCTCACCTGCATAACTATGGGGTGCTTTTAGCTTTCAGTGTGGTTATTTTCAATCTCATATGCTACTGCTTCAGAAGTTAAAAGGAAAGAACTCATAAAAACAACACTAGTAGAATTTTGGCACACCTCTGGCAAGCAATACATACTTTCAATAGCTGGGTGTGTATCATAGTCATATCTTTCCCATTACTGTGAAGGTCCTCCCAGTAAATCACTAGAGTTTACATTTTGTATAAAAGCTTAATATTTGTAAAGTATTCTTGCCAGCTATGGTGTGAAAAGTTCAGAGAATATGAATGAGAGTAGTTTTTCATTGAAAATATTGAAGTGGGCAACTAAAAAGTGAACAATTGGAAAGGATCAAGTCACAGGTTGTCACATAAAGAATACAAATCTTCCTGAAGTTTAACTAAAGTTGTTTAAATGACATTTCAGATATAAAGAAAAAAAATACCTGGCAATAACTGAGGACCTCCATAAGTGTAATCTGTTGATATCCAGCATAGGAAGCTTCAGATACAATACTCTCCTTTTTCATTGAAATAAAACAAAACAAAACAGCGTGTAAGCTACTAATGTATACACAGGCTTAGGATATCACATTAAGCAAATAAATCCCAAACTCAAATCTCACATGTTACTTCAGCCTACCCCAAAACACACATCCCAAAGCAGCTTTTCAAAGTCAGTCAAACAAAACAAAATTAACTTACACATTCATAGTCTGGTTCATACTCATAAATGACACTGTCACTATCTTCATATTCTTCTTCCCTGGTTCTCACCTGGGAAATAACATAAAAAGCATGTAATGTTTTGAATAATGAAGGTATTCAAAATATAAACTGCGGGGAGAACCTCCTAGGAATCCAACTTGGAAACTTTCAGTTGTAGTTATATTCCCTCCCCTGGCTACAGGAGAGCCTAAGAAAACAAGACTTAACACAGTCTGGTTATTTATGTACTGCTGTGTTAAGGAAACTTTCCTGTCTGACCATTTGGGAACCACTCTGTCAGTCACATTCCACCACCAGAGACTTTCACTGCTGGCACTGAAGCCCCTTTGCAGCAGGTGGTTCCAGTGAGCTGACGGGGCCCAGCTTGACTCCCTGCATACCCCACTTTCACAGCCAGACAAGGCTTCCTTACCAACTTGACAACGGGCTTGCCATAGCAGAGCCTCAAACCTCTGGTTCCTTTAAGTTTTTTTGGCATGGTACAACAACAGAATAACTGGAACTTGGAACTCAGCTGGAGCTGAGTATCTTGGAGGGACTGTGTGTGTGTGTGTATACACACACATATATATATACACACACATATATATACATATAAAATAATATGTGTTTTTATTTGGTTATTCTAAGGCCAGAACTTTCTCATTTAACTATACATACTATACAGCCAGGCTTATGTAATCACAGAATCACTTAGATTGGGAAAGAACTCTAATATGAGTCTAAATTATGAGACTTCATGTATATTTTTACTCTGAATAAACCATTTTAAAAAAAGTGCTTATCTCAGTGGGTATAACTGCAAGCAGAACCTGTAAAAAATGTCTAGAAGAGACAATTTTCTCACTGCTTGTAAACTGCTCTTATACAGGAAGAACGGCGCCACCACCTGGACAATCCTGACTTTTCTTTTACTGGATGGGTGCCTTTCCCATCCACCATCCACTGCAGGTGTAATGAGTCTGCTGGTGGTGTTTCAGGGTTTTTTCTTCTATTTTTTAAACTAATCAGGTCTTATTTTAAAAAAGAAAGGGTGGGGGGTGTTTCTTTTGTTTTGTTTACAACAGGCAGAACTTCAGTGACTGGTAAAATTATGGAGAAGACTATCTGGGAGTTACTGAAAAACACCTGAAGGACAAAGCAGTCATCAGTCACAGCCAGCATGAGGGGGAAGTCCTGCTTGTTAGAGTTAACTTCCTTTTATTACAAGATGACCCCATGTGGTTGATGAAGGAAGGCAGTTGACGTAATCTATTTGGATTTCAGTAAAGCTTTTGATACTGTCTCTCACAGGATCCTTCTGGACAAAACGTCCAGCACACAGCTGGATAAACATATCCTGTGGTGGGTGAGCAATTGGCTCATGGGTCAAGCACAGAGAGTAACAGTGAATGGGAGAACATCAGACTGGAGACCTGTCACTAGTGGGGTTCCTCAGAGCTTCGTGTGACACGTATTGGTGCCATCCTGGTGTAGAATTGGCAAAAGTAACCCTCAGAAGGATTTTTAATTTAAATACAGTATTGCCACAGGGTGTGGTTTAACAGCCTTGGTCCTAAGAAGCTCTGGAACATGAAAGTTGTTGAATCTATCAACTGTTTTCTGCTTTTGGGAAAGGGATGTAGGACTTTGGTTAATTTCATCTACTACCTGATCAACAAGATTTTTTCTTTTTAATTGGGCCTTGTGCCCTTCAACATCTTCATAAATGACTTGGATGCAGGACTAGAAGGAATACTAACTAAGTATGCCGACGAAGGAATACTAAGTTTGCCGACGACACTACACTAGAAGCAGTTGCTGACTCTTGAAGGCAGAGAGATCCTACAGAGAGATCTGGACAAATCTGGGCAATCACCAACCATATGAAGTTTAACAAGGACAAGTGTCGGATTCTGCACCTGGGACAGGGCAACCTTGAATGTGCATATAGACTGCAGAATGAGAGACTGGAGACTTGCTAGAAGCATTCAAGCACTGCATGGATATCCAGCCTATCTTCTTCACTGGGATGTCATCCAATGATCATACAAGAGTGAAGGAAAAGTGACATTTCAAATAACATTGAAATTGGCCTCAAAACCAAGAGCTACTGTTTGGAGAAACATACCGCATTCTGTTCCACTACAGTAGGACAAACTCGTTTTCTTTTATTACGCAAAACCACAAAATCCACTTTTTCAGGGCTGTGACCATTTCCTCTCTGCATCATTGTAGAATGGCTCATTTGTGAAGCCATTTGATCAGTCAGCACTGGTAAGCCTTCGCCTCCTAGGAAAGTGAAGAGAAAGCAAAGTGCATCAGCAAGTTTCCCACTGCATTTAACATCTTACTACAGTAAAAACAGGCACAGTCACCCTCATTTTTTTTTTAACTTTCAAACTGCTTGGCTATTTCAAATTTGTTTAGCAACATATTTTCAAACACTTATTAATCCAATTCATTTAGATCAGAAATGAAAAATTCAATTTAATACTGTTTCTTCCAAAGTCTCTACAGCCTCCATTTCATTTTGCCTTGCTTTTCCCTCGATTCTCTGTTCTAATTTCCATGTCCAATTCAAAACCCCAACACAACCAGCTCCCTGAAAATTCAGGCAATACACCCACAATATAAAACACAGTTCCCATTTATTCAGTCCTCAGCTGTCGCCCCCCTTCATTTATGGGGTTCCCCCCAGTTTTGATACTGAAACACTGTGCAACAAAAAAGATCTGCTCCAGGTCAGGGATTACCAAACACAAACCATTCATAAGTGATACACAGAATGCCTCCACTCTCCACGTGTGGGCCCAGCACAGTTAAAAAGTCATTACCAGTGTGAATCAGCTCTGTGCTAATTCTTTTGAAGTCCACACAATTGCCAGACCCGCCAGAATTGAAGAATGTTAAAGGATTTTCACAAGGAAGAGAAAGGGTTCTACTGCCAAATTTGTCTATACATCAGTTACAGGTTTCTATCTCAGATTTTCAGGAAAGGGCTATAGCAGCTCTTTTAACAAGAAATAAAAAATCCTCTTATGAGCAGAGGAAGGAAAAACAGACAAAAGTAACTACTTCCCCTTGAATTCTATATATTTTAGCTAGAGATGGGCCAAGCACTATATAGATAACAAGATACAGAAAAGAGAATATATTAAAACACAAATAAAGAAGCTGAACAAGACCTTGGAAATAATAAGAAGAGCATCTGGCATAAAAAGGCAACACCAAGTCTCCATCATATTATTCTGCCATGATGAAGTTTTCAGATGGCATAGGCCAAGTTGAAAGGGTATGGTGAGGAAGTTTTGTGGACAGCTACAGTAAATTCCTCCCACATAAATGGTGCTGCATGAGAAAAGGTACAAGGGTACTTCTTACCACTTTAGCAAAATAATGGAACTAATTTCATGTCCCAGTTGGAAACTAGAACTAGTATCTCAGAAGTGAAGAGAAAACTAATCCCAGGAGACTGGGACAAGCTAAGAGAAATACTGAAAAGCAAAGACAACTGCATTTCTTCTATGCAGCAGAAGAGGAAGGGCCAGGAGCAGGACAGAAAAATACAAATATATCCAGTATCATAAGCCAGAAAAAAATTTTCCTTGCTTTAAAAGCCCAGACAAATGCAGCAGAGCTGGCAGATACAACCTAGGCAAGATCTGTGGTAGATTTAACTAGTATAGTTAACATAATTTTGAAATCACAAACCGGGTAATAAAAATACATAAGGTGAAGATTAAAATCTATCTACTCTCCCCCAACCAGCTCCAGAATTTGGTTCCTTTCCCAGACCACCTCATGCCTCCATGCCTGCCACACAGGCCAAGCCAGCACTCATCTCCTAGCACTCAGCACCTCCAGAACGGAGAGCCCAGGACACGACAGAGAGCACTCAACACCAACAGAGGCAAGAGGACACGGTGAAAGGAGAAGGGCTGCAGGATTAACACACTGGCACAATACAGTCCCTCAGATTTCATACACTTTCTGCAGCCAAACCAGAATGCCACTTCACCTGGAGAAACACCAGATCCCTGAAATCACATTTTAAGCATATTATGTTTATTATGTTAAACTAATGGTCTGCATGGTGAGGTTCCCAAATTTAGATATAGGCCTGAATACAGTGACCTAAAAAAAAGTGCCAGCAAAAGTGATACTGAGTTTGTGGGCATAAATGGCTAAGAAAAAAAGTGAAATAAAAGTGTTCTGCAGCTGGTGGGGAGAAATAAAGACCTAGATCCATGTCTCAGTGATATTGAGCTTGCTCTGCCAGATACGCATCCATAGGCAAGACCAAAAAGACTAAAGGTTCTCAGAAACACCCAACAACACTAGAAAACAGATGTAACTTGCCTTTGTGAAGATAAATACTGATGGGATTCTCTATAGAGTCAACTGGCTGAATAATAAAAAAAATCCCCCAAACTAGTAAGTGCCATCACTTAGTTCCAGTCATTTTCCTCACTGGTAATACTGCTACTGGAATTACTAAATGCTCGTAACAGCTATGAATGATTTTTGTCTGGGCCAGTGAAGCATGGGCTAAGATTTTTAAGAGACTTTGATCTTGCATGTTAAAATAAATACAATGAATTTGAGACAATCACCAAAGGCTACATATAGCTAATAATTTATGACCTTAAACAACCATCTTACTATCAGTAACTCCAGTACTAAACTACACTGGGCAGTTTATCTAAAACCCTAATTTTTTAGGTTAGCTTTTTCCATTACATTTATTTTCCAAATTACTTCCTAATTCATTCCTACGTACATTTACTTCATAAGTCAGTAAAAAGCTGTCTTTTTAAAATGTAATATATCGTATATAACATAATACAAAATATTTTAGCGGGTTCACTATTTATAAAGACCTGTAAAGTAATAACTAAAAGATACCTCTTTTAAATGCATTGCCAAGCAATTTGTCTGAAGTAGCTTTCTAATAAATCATGTTTTAAAGGTATGGCAAATATAGAAAGCATTCAACAGAGCAGCGCTGAACACACAGCCTTAAAACTAGCCATTAACTACTACATCACAATAAAAATTATCAGTAATTACCATAGGCAAGTTGACCCACGTGGTGAACAGCACTGTTTGCTTCACAGTTTTGTTCCACTGACATGCAGTTTTGTGTAGACAGTCCATGTTCTCCATGGTCCATTATCACTGCTTCAACATCATCTTCAGACTTCACACATATGTAATCTATTAGCATATTCAGAAAGAGAAAAAGGTAAAATACACCATTCTGCATTTCAGATGACAACTGTAGTGCCCGTATCACATCTAGCATGATCTCAATTGTACCACAGGGTATTTTAAATGCGAAGTCACTTTTAAAAATATACACTGAGGTTTTAACACTCAATAGAAGGGAAGCAGCTTACTATTGCTTAGTTGGTGGGATTCCTGAAACTACTTAGTACCCAATTCTTCCTACAGTGTCCAGCTTCAAAAGTAACAGTTATAAGCCAGTAGAACTTCTACAAAGTCCACTATTTACATTTTCAAGTATATGAAAAAAATACTGAAACTTCCAGACCAAATTAATCTTTCATAAATAAGCCTTGCTTAACACACTTGAAACAAAACATTCTACAAATCCTAACCGTGTATTTGGTATTCAGGTCAAACCAAACATCAGCTGTCAAGGAGATGTCATACAGGAACACCAAATCTGCACTACCAGATTTTTTCCAATTAAACACACTACATCAAGAGAAAAATGTCCTTGTTTCAGAATAACTGTATTAGTTATTATTGCTAGATCCAGTGTTTTTGACAGGGTCAGGAAAGGAGTGGAATTTTTTCTTCATGAAACAAATTAATGGAAGTAACCATACCGTGAACCACTAAAGTTAGGACATAAAACTTAAATTCAGCCAGCACACATGCATAATGTCACACTAATTATATGTAACACAAGATCTCTATCCTGTTCATTGCACAGGATGGACCAAGGTCCAAGAATTAATCGGAACTGTATGAGTGTAACAGTGGCGTGGAGTTTTACTCACTGTTACCACTGTAACAGTGGTCCGGGGTTTAATCTCCAATTCACTCCAAATCCTGCTCTCTTCCCTCTGTTTCAATTAAGTTGAATTCCCCAGTTCATTCAGTTTTCCTTCTGGCCAATACTCCTGCCTAATCCAAAAGAAATAAGACAGGCAGGGTTTGGATTTGGCTGTCATCAGATTAGGAAAGACTTGCCCTAACTGAGGGTCTGTTCAGAAACACCCATCTACTGCCACACAGTCAACAGCATTGTTTATAGTTGTGAAAGAAGCCAAAAAGCTACCTGGGGCAGAGCTGACCAGCACAAAGGAATTTAGCTGAGTGGACACAAACTAAGATATGCTGCTGAGGCTGCAACTAAGAACAGTTTTTGGACAGTTTTCATCAGCTGCATAGAAAGTAAACAACAGGACTACTCACAAACTTAATTTAGGTGCAGCTTTTAGCAAAACACCTCAGTGATTCACTGATTGAAGTTCATTGCAGGCTCACATGAGGAGTTATTAGCGTGTGTTGAATTAATTAACTGCCTCACAGGCACAAATTTTTTTGTTGACAATCATTTAGTATTCTACCTACTTAGGAAGAGAATTAACAAAGAGTCAGGAAAAGGGCATCAGCAATGAAGCAGGAGGGATCAGAATCCTCCCTGGCAACTTCCCCAACCAGTATGCCAGATTAGTGCATGGCCTGACAAACATCCTACTTACAGCTGGGCCTCTGCTGTCCCGCAATCATCTTTCTATCCCTAAATAGAGGGGGTGACACACGTTGTATGCTATTTATGCAACCCTACAAAGTACAGACTTTACCTGTATATTCATAATCTTTGCCACAAATCTCATGCCTCACGTTGGCCAACAGGAAATAAGGCAGCCAAAGAAGCCTACCTGATCAGCAACTATGCCACTCAAATCTACAGCAGACAGAGCAATGGCTATAGAAGAGGGAAAAATTCTGTGGAACCAGAACGCAGCAAAGAGATGGCAAAATCAAAGCAGCTCCATCTGGACTAAAGGAAGGCCAGTATGATCAGAAGTCAGGAGAGTTTCTACAACTGGTTTAAACTGAACACAAAGCCCAGTCTTCCCTCTACCACTCTCCCTGACATTAAGTTTTAAAATCAGAATTTCAATGGTGCAGTGGACTATGAGCAGAAAGCGCTTCCAAAGTTGGTAGCTACAGCAACTCACAGCTGGAGCGTAAATATAAACCAAACAGGAAAATACAGAAAGGTAAGCCACCTTGATTAAAAAAAAACAAAAATCCCCAACCACATCTAATTGATTACAACACATTTCCACAATGATGTAGAAGCAATGCAGCCACAAGCATTAGTCCCTCAAAACTTTTGACCTCTCAGATGGTGGCCAAAATCCTCCTCATCCCTGGGGCTTTTAATTTCCATTACCCACTGCTGAACATAGCTGTTCTCATACAGATAAAGGAAATCTTAAAATGAAAGATGAATACAAACTACAACATAAAGAAAATTGGGACATAAACACAACGACACCACACACAGGACACTGATGGTCACAGATAGAAAGAATGATTTTTTTCTCTAAAATAATCTAAAGATTGAAAGATGTTGGTATTAAACATATAGAAATACTAAAATCAAGCAAACAAACAATAAAAAAAACTTGGAATCTTTCAAAGGCAGTTAAAAACAAAAACATAAAAGCCAAAAAAAACTGTAGCAACTATGAGTTACTTACCAAAATTAATAAAGCAAAGCAACCCTACTCAAATAAATAAAGAATTTAGCTGGATTTAAACTAACCCACAAAAGGAGAGACAGCTAGCATCAACTTGGATCACAATTAGATCCTGCTCTATTTTATCGTGTGACACACTAACATACACAAAAAAGTGAACCAACACAACGGAGAGTCCAGGGACACCAGTGCCTTTCAGGGTTAGTATCATCCCATCACAGCTTTAGGTAACCATTTGGCTATTAACTCAAACTCACTGCAGACACACCTGAGAGTTTTAAGCAAATTTCTGCATACCACGATAATGGAAGCTACGAGCACAGAAACACAACTAGATCTGATGCATCAGCTGAAGCCTGAAGACAAGCTGACAGACTGTTTTTCTTTCTCCAGGTATGTTACTAATTAAATACATCATGTAAGCCAGTGGGATAAGGAAGGACTTCTACTGAGTCAGACATTACCTGACGAATGCTCTCACTTATTGTAGAAACAGAAATGTAGGTGACCATCAAGTATGGGATGGTAAAGGGACATGGATGAGAGAGCTGAAAGCACCAACTTGTACTAAATCCTATCCAAACCTCTACTACACAGTTCCTGGATGGATGCTTGCAAAATCACCAAATCAAACTTTTCACAGAAATCCAGTGGGTTTTCTTCATTTTCTAAGAGTTCAGTTAGACACGTTTCTGTATATATGCAATCATGATCTCAATAGTCCTAGATGCAACAGCCAGCTATGGAAGCTATGTGTAAGACAAACTAGATTTTACAAAGATGCTTAAATATGGCACTCAGAAAAAAAAATTGACTGCACCTACTTCAAGTCACATCCTTGAATTTAGCATACTTCTGATAGTTTTGTCCTAAATCTAGATAGACTCTCAGGGATCAGAGACATCAGAATACTCTAGCACAGATAAAAATGCTTATCAACAGTCTCTGAACACTGAAACAACAGTTAATATAGAATGCTGTTGTCGGAATTTGCATGAGTGAAATTTGCAACAAACTAAGACAACAGAACCAAATGTTAAGCAAATACAAATCATATACCATGGAGAGATATAATAAAAACATACTTCCTGTGGCTTTAGGTCTCATATTTGGATCACTGTGATGCCAAAACCACCAAAACTCAAGGTAAAACAACTCTCTCACAGAGACCTCTGATGTTCAACAAGATTTCAGCTCATACTGTAACTTCTGACTGAAGAAAAGTATTAACGACACATCTTTTCTATTGCCAAGAATTAGTACAGACTTAATATTTGTTAAGATTATTGAGTTACAGACAAAGCCAATGAGCAGACCAAAGGGTTGAGGACAAAGGAGAAGGATCAACAAACGCATGTTTGTTTAACCAGGAGTGTATCAGGATTGCTATGCTCCCACCCTCCTACATCTCAGTCCTACCCCTCTACTTCATGCTGGCACTTGCATTACTGCACGGTGAACTGGCTATTTCTTAGTCAGAAAAGTTCCTTGAACCATGAAGTTACACAAGGAAATTGGGCATCTGAGCAAGACACAACTGGAACTTCTTTAGTGGGTAGGTCTGTGACAGCAACCACAAGCTAAATGAGCTTAAACTGACGTGAGTCTGTATAAACATCACTCCTCGGAAGGGCGAGGTGCAGCATGTAACTGACAGAAACTAATCTGTTTTGACGCAAAGTACAGGAAACCCATACACCTCTAAGGCACTTAAATTGCACTGAGCATTGCATTCCAACGGGAAGCTCTTTAGGTCAGGCCTTTCACTTTAGGCTTTCACTTTCACTCATCTCTGCCGTACTCAGGTTTTGTACCTGAGTAAATGCAGCGCTGGAGGAACCTGCCAGGGCCGACAACCCGCTATTCCACCCCAAAGTCTCCCCAGGATTTCGTCACTACGTTCACCAGCCACTAGAAGACTAAGGAAAGCTAAACCTTCCCCCTCCCCCCCAACACTGACCTACACCACGAGGCAGCCAAGCTGTGGCTGGACGACCCTACTCCACAGCACCAATTTCCCTGAGTGTCCCCGGGGAACACCCGATCGCCAGGGGCTCCCCGGGAGCGCGCCCGGGCCCCTCCGCCTAGCGGGTCCCGCGGCCGCGCGCCCCCGCCAGCCCTGACGCGGCGGCGACGGGCAGGAGTGACAGCCAATGGCAGCGCTCGGCGCGCGGGAACGGGCGAATCGCGACGGGCGCGGTGGGCGCGGCCCGGCCGGCTCGGCAGCGGCGTTGGGGCTGCTCCGAACCATGGGGGAGCGTCCACCGCGCCCCGGCGGCGCCGCGTCCCGCCCGCCTCCCGCTGCGGGGCGAGCGGCCGCCCGGGGCCCTTACCCTCCTCGGACATGGCCTGGTGGGGCGGCAGAGCGCGGGGTCCTCCTCGGGCGGGTCGGGCAGCGGAGCGAGCCGAGGTTCGGGCACGGGCAGGGGCAGGTGTGGCCGGAATGCGTCGTTGGAAACGGAAGCGCTTTCTCCGACGTGAGCAACAAACTGTTTTAGAGCAGTGCGGCTGCGCGCGGAGGCGCGCTCGGCAAACGGGAGCGCGGGGGCGGCGCCGCCACCGCCTTGTCCCTCGGTAGGCGCGGCGTGAGCGCAGCATTCGGTCTGTCTGCCTGCCAGTCCATCCGCTACGACCCTCCTTCAGCAGCCAGTCCACACAGCCAGTCCGTCTGTCCGCCCGCTCCCGCACAGCAGCCCGTCAGTCCCTCCGCCCGTTCCCGCAGCAGTCCTCCTGATTTCCATAGTCTTGTGGGGCAGTGGTATTTGGAGGAACTAAGAGAAGAAAGGCATTTAAAGTAGGTCTAAGAGGAGTACAATCTTTAGGAAGTGAAGCTAAATTAAAAGGAATAATCTGATACACTAGAGGTCATAACACCTCTGTTCTGAGTTACAGCATGCTGTTTTACAAAGTTTTGTCTTGAAAATATAAACTGGTAGGCATTCCTCTATATTTCTACCAATATGGTTTCAGTGGCTTACTAATCATCTAGAAAGCAGGTTTAGAAAAGAAAACTGAAAGGAGTGGAGGTAGGTGGGAGGTTGTTGTAGGGAAAGAAGTCAGCTGTTAAATGCATTTGAATGCAGAACATATTTTCAGAAAGAGTGAGAAAACCTGACCTACTGTGGTGGTATATATTCACAGGTATATCCCTTGTACATACTCTTTAGGTCTGTGTGCATGTGAGTGTGAATATTCTATAGCAAATGTACTGTGAAATTTGCTGTCTGACATTCTGAAGTACTCTAGATTTGTAAGTGAGGCCTGTGAGTTACTGTTGTGCTATAGTAAAGTCTAGTAATCTGTTAAATTGTTTAACTTTAGCTATCGATTAAGTGCTGTTAAACCTTTGAGCCTAAATTGTCTGTCCAATCTGGGACTAAGTTTGGCAGAGGGGTCCACTCTGAACCTTGTGGCTCAAGAGAGGGATCTCCCTTTATTCCTTTTTATTCTTACCCTTTCCTATCCTTATCCTTACCCTTCCCCTCCAACCCTCCCCCAAACTCCATATAGATAATTTTGGGGTTGATTTGGGGCTTAGATTGATTGATTTGAGGTTTTAGTTTGCTTTTTCTCTGTGTGCTTTAACCATCTAGTAAATAGCAGAGCGAACCTTGTCAATAAACTTTGTCGTGCTTTCACTTTTATATTAAACCTGACTTTGCTGATACCTTTGCTGGTGATTCTTTCAGTGACCTTAAAATACTCATGTGCAACACCTACAAAGAATTAATTTTTCCTGGATCAGTTTTCACAGAAAATTTCCTGAAGTTAATTTGTTGGCCATCTTTCCTGATTCTTAGAGTTATTAGATCCAGTAAAATAAAAAATATACCTTTACCTACTTTATCTGTTTCTGTCATGTTTCATTTTGGGTTTGAACTTGGTATTTTGTAGTGTTGGACATTTCAAATGATAAGTGAAATTGTGCATTAATGCCAGTTACACCAGTCTTCAGGAAGCCCCAAACTTGTTTTGTGTATTGAGGAAAGTAACAGAAATTATAGCTTAAATTTACCTTACCAGGATTTGTTTGATGGTACAGCTGGCTTGGCAAAGTAAAATGCACACAAACGGATCACAGTATTAGGATAAAATGATTGGGTATCAGTATTGAGAGGGTATGGTCTATGTTTCATTCACTTTGCTTTGGGTCAGCTCTTAAATTATCTACCAAACCCAAGAAAACAGTGAAATGTGAAGCCCCATCTAGAGGTTTCATTTTTGAGGCCCTCCCATTCTTAAATGGTCATAAACCCATTTTTTTAATTACCCATAATGAAGGAACTATGTAAGGGGTGTGTAACTCCTGCATAGTAAGGCTTTATTGAACACCAAGAGAAGGTACTTTCTAAAAGGAGAACATTAAAGGATGAACACTAAATACTAGTACTAATATAATAGTCCTGTGCCAGCCTTTTAAATACATAAATCAACTTAACTGCTTGGGCATTGAATGCCATATTCTTGGAGATTCTGAAAGTCCTTTACTCATAAAAATAGGTTTTTAGCTGATAATTTACTTTTTTTCAGTTCTAGAGGCTTGTAATAGAACTAAACCACTTGACCTAGATTCAAAGTGAGTTGTTATAGGCCAAGCCATATAACAGTCATGTTACTTAAGTGTCTCAGAACCACAGTGTGAATTTCCACAGGAAACCCATTGGGTGATTGCTTATTTTGTAGATGTGTGGGGTTTGAGCGATAGAAAAAGAAAGCAGCCTCATGTTAAACTATCACAAAAGCTTTATTAGAAAGCAAGGCTTCTTTTATTTGTTCAGGTGTCATTAGCAAAAAGGCTTATTTTCCTGCCTCATTAGCAGCACCTCACTGCTAGGAATGGAGAATGTTGCTGGACTATGGATGAAAAGTCTCATGAAAAATTGCTATAATATGGATGAAAAGTCTATGAGTTGCTCAAGAAATGACAATTCTTTGGCCTTGATTCTTCTTTTTTTGGGGACTGTTGGGGGCATATCTTGCTTCTCCTCTCACCCCAGCTAAAGATGCCAGTAAACTAAAAAGGGAGCTGCAGGGGCAGTTGTTTCCTCACAGGAAGAGCTTATGGTTTGCAGCCTTTTTGTGAAATGGCAATAGTAAGAAGTATTTATGTCAGAGTTTGATAATTTTCTGTTAAAAAAAATAAAATTGACCTACTTAGAGGGAAAGTGCACAAGAGCTACCCCTCGTGCTCATGATGCTGTCACTGCCTTTGCTGTTTTGCACAGCTTTATATTTTATCTTCCAAGAAAACAGTAAACTTCACTGAGAATGCTGAAATTTCTGAGAAACTTCACTGGGAATGCTGATAAATTTCTTTTAACATTCAGAGTGGTTTTCTGATTTTTCCACCTCTGGGGAAATTGCTAGTGAATCTAATGGCAAAGTCTGTATTTAGCTGCTTACCTGTTGTCCTGACCTTGACCTTATGTTGGAGGATATGTATTCCTTACGAATACATTTCCTCAGTACTCTCTTTGGGAAGTACAGGTGATATGATATGAAACCTCTCTCCCATTCACACTGAAATAGTTAGAACAGGCATCTTCAATTGGCAGAGCTGGATTACTTGCATTCAAGGAGTTAGAATAATGTGTTGAGGGATTATTATGACCCATAATGTTGGGCACTAGAAACGTTTTGGGAGAATGCTAATATGCCAGGAGTTAAAAATACAAACGGGATAAACTGGGTAATTAAAAACCTGTCACCCTGACTTTAATCCCAGGAAAATACTGTAACGCTTAATACACACTTGTGGCACCAAGTAGAGAATTAAAGGAGGCAAAAATAGGTTTATAAAAAACAAAGTCTGTCAAGTAAGTGCCTATAGAAATCCAGTGATCATATCCTCCATATCTGGGGAGGATCCCTTGCTTCCCAGACTGTATCTGTCTTACACAGAGCAATGGACAGACACAACCAGTGGTGCTTCCAAGAGCAGGCACCAACACTTAGTACTTGAAATGAACACCTGCACCAGTCCCCTCTCTGAAACACGATTTCTGTTGTGGATCAGAGCTTCTCCATATCTAGTAAAAGTTCCAGCAACAGATAGAGGTTAAACATGCCTCCTGCTTGCTGGCTCAAGGAGGACTCCCCTGGGTTGTGTATGTGGCCCGAGCTGCCAAGTGTTCTGACAGCACTGTAGGAAGAATGTATAGGAAGATTTGTTGGGTGGGGGTTGAATTCCACCCTTGGGAGAAGATGCCAACATTTTTGATGTGTCATTCAAGTATTAACACCCATATCCTTTGAAAATTCTCATACCCATGAGTCTTCCCATGCATGATTATATACATTCCTTATATATGTGTGTGTATATATATATCTACACAGCATGGTGGGATGCTTTGCTGAGAACCAGTACAGTACAACCTGAAAAAAGCTTGTATTTGCAGTCATACTACCTATAGTATTGAGATTATAGTACCACTGGATGGGCCTGATGGTTGTATGCTGTACACGCATACCCAAACGTACACAGTGACACCTGGATTTTACAAAGGCTTACAGAAGTCACTGACTTCACATATATTGTAAATAGTTACAATGATTTCACCTTATGTGAGAGACCTAAAACCTGAAAGAGTTAATGTCTCAAACAGTCCTCAGAAAAGGAATGCTAATGAGGAAGGTTATAGTGGCTGTGTGTGCACCCATCTTCCAGAGGAACTGGACCAGAGATGGTGCCGGTGGTGACCCAGATCCTTTTTCACTACCTCTGTTTCCCTATCTTTCCTTCTTCATCTTTTCCTGAAAGGTTCAATCTGTGGGCTGTTCAGGAATTGCTGTTGTCTTGTGCTGTTCAGAAATGTTTAAATTGCTGCTACCACAGGCCATTCAACCTATCATAAATTGTTGCTGCCATAAATAAAACTTTTGGGATTGTTTCAGTTAATTTAGCCCAAGGGTATTCCGAAGGTCGGCTATATCAGAGCAGGTGGTCCAGGACTGCCTTCTAGGGACTCAATATTTTAAATTTGCATCACAGACAGGATACCCTTGTTTGTGCTAAAGCAACCAAGGCCTACATGGTCATGCTAAGGGCTACATGGTCCTTAGCATGACCCCTTGTCTGAGAAGAGCCGTATCTCAGGGAGGAACAGTACTTTGTAGGTTTTGCTAGGACCTCCCTGGGAGGTTTCCTATACTTGTAGGTTTTGCAACTAAGGATTGTAATCCTCTCCTGGAGTGGTTAGGGGGTTACAATGCCCAACCTTCTCCCCCTTGTATGGCTTGGGCCCGTAGCAACTAGCATGATCCACAGGCAGTGGCAGATAGGATCACCATCTTAGCGACAGAGCAAAGGCTGAGACTGGGGAAAAGCATCAGTCTGTGTCGTACTGGGGGCTCAGTTGCTGCCCAGCAAAACACGCACGTGAGCCAACAGGCAGAAAGTGAAATGATCGAGTTGTTGCAAGATTTGGTTAAAGTATTATAGGAAGAACTAGGAAATAGAGGCACGGAGCTTTTCCAATTGGCTTGCTGCTGAATGGATAACTACTCAGACTGGTGCCTTGGTAGAATCATTAGAAAGGGAAAAAATACTATGGGAGCAGTTGGAGAGGCCTCATTCCCTCATTGATGAGGAGGGTAGGGTGCCTGAGTCAGCATATCCCTCCGATGACTTACCAAATATGAAGAAATTATACTCATATGAGGAAGGCGCCCTAATGCGTCCCCTGATTAAAAGGGAGCCTGGGGGGAGCTCAGCAGGTCACCACACCCCCCATCCCTTATTCCCCTACGAATTTGGCTAAAATACTCCCGGGGCCCCTGGGAAACTGAATTTGAATACGTGTGGAGGGTGTCCCTCACTGGAGGAGGCCGTATCCTACTGAGTGAGGCCAGGGCAGGGGATTAAACCCTTTGGAGGACCCTTTTCCATTCAAACGCCCACGGATCCTGGAAAGCGTGCAAAAAGTGGATGCCTTCAGCTGATGCGTAACCGCCTCCGGATCCTGCCACAACACTCTCCCATGGAGAACGCCGCGGGCCCTACAGGATTATACCCCTTAGTCGGGGAGTGCCTGGTGCTCCCGCGCCGCACGCTGGGCAATGGCGAACAGTCCGCGGCGCTGCGGAGCAGGCGGCGGAAGGCTCGGCTCCGCGGGCCGCCGTCCTGGGCCTCCCCTTCCGCGGGGTGTTCGCCTGCAGCCCCGCCAGCTGCGGCCTGGGGGAGCGGCCCGGGGGAGCGGAGCGCCCAGTGAGCGCAGGGCCCGCGGCCGCCGCAGCCACGAGGGACGGACGGACAGACGGACCGCCGCTCCCGGCCGACCACGCGCAGGCGCGGCCGCGTTTGCCCGGCGGGAGAGCGCGGGAGAGGGAACAGCGGGATGGAGGGTGGTGAAGAGGCGGAGAATAAGAGTCCATTGTACACCCACACAGGCCCTTACGCGGCGTTTAAAGAGTGTGCTGAATGGCTTCCCTTTTGGGAACAGGACCGGGGGGAGTTATTCGAGTGCGAGCGTGGCAAAAGGATAAATGGGAAGAGATTTTGGACACCGGAAAGCATAAGCCCACCTTGGTGCAGCCCACCAGAAGGGAAGCAATCTAGCTCACCTATTTAATAATGTGTATAAAAATCTAAAGAGGGGGTGCCAAGAAGATAGAGCCAGGCTCTTCCCGGTGGTGCCAACCACAAGGACACGAGGCAATGGGCAGAAACTGATGCACAGGAAGTTCCACCTGAATACAGAGAAGAATTTCAACATGTGGGTGACCATACACTGAACAGATTGCCCAGAGAGGTTGTGGAGTCACCTTCACTGGAGATTTTCAAGAACCATCTGGATGCAATCCTGATGCCATGTGCTCTAGGATGACCCTGCCTGAGCAGGGAGGTTGGACCAAATGACCCACTGTGGTCCCTTCCAGCCTGACCCATTCTGTGATTCTGCAAATAACCAGATGGATTCCTTAGCTCTCTTGGAGGTGGTGATAACAGCAGGAGAGGAGGAAATAAAATGGGAACCTTCACTAGAGTGGTTGCATGTTAAATGCAAGCACTCAGGAGTTACAAGATCTCTTCCAAGAAGCTTGAGTTGAGGGTGGCTGGTGACTTGTAAGCTGTACAGTATATGTCTTGATCACCACCCCCTACAAGACCTCCCACTTCATCTGAGAGATAACAAGGCTCTATGGGAGACATGGCAAGTAGATTCTATAGGTCCTTTCAAGAAATCAGAAGGAAAACAGTGTGTGCTGGTCTGGGTGGAAGTAGTTTCAGGTCTCATTCAGGCTGAAACAGTAGCATGGCCTGTTGGAGAATGCACAGTAAAAGTGCTGAAGTGATGGTTCAGTTATTTGTCTAAACCCAAGTCTGTCCAATATGACAACAGTAGTCATTTTACTGCCAGGGTGGTCTAAGAATGGGATAATTTGTGGGCACAAATTTGTTGTAACCTAATGAAAGAGATTTCCTTGAAAAGATCAAGGAAATTGTAACCAGGCATATAACAGGTTTTACTTAGACTATTCTATGATTGATTGGTGGTACCCACCATTAGAGAGTGACTGTTTTGAAACAGACAACAGAATACAGTAGAATCCAAAATGGTGCATCCCGATTCCCTAGGATAAAGAAAAAAATAACTCAAATCTGAACCATATGCTGCCCCCATGAGACAGCTTGGTCATGGAGACATGTACTGTTAATGGAAATTGACCTTGATGATAAGGATGTGAGCAAAGTAGAAATACAAGACCCAACCCTGAATAAATTGTTTAATTGCCCACAGGTTATAAGTTGCTCCACAGGTATGGGAGATCCCTTGGAAACCTAGTATATTCCATTATTCCTCTCCTGAAAAGTTCAATCCATGGGCTGTTCAGAAGTTGCTGTTGCCACGTGCTGTTCAGAAATGTTTAAATCATTGTTGCCACAAACCATTCAACATATCATAAAGTTTAATCATTGCTGCCATAAATAAAACTTTCTAATTGATCATTTGGCATTATTTCACCATAATTTAGCTCAAGGGTATCCCGAACGTACTTCAGAGTAGGCAGTCCAGGACTACCCTCTACAATCTCAATATTTTGCAGCTCTCCCAGAGCAGGTGACCCAGGGTCACTCTCTTGGGACATGACACCTTGTATATATAAAAAGCACTGGGTATATTTTATGTAGTCTAATGTTTAATCTTCTCTTCCACTGGGCATGAAAAACTACAGGTGTACAGTGGGCAGAGGAAAATCAGCTTGTGCCTGCCTTTATGGCCTAAGCTTTCCCTACAGATCTTGCTTACCTGTATTTCTGAGTTGGGAAAGGCACACAAGACAACAGGGAATTGTCCACATAACCATTAACTACTTGATCACTTGGTTAAAGTGAATGTTATGCAAACTGATTCCCACTTGGAGACATCTCTAAGGCTACTACATCATCGGGGCAATCCTCTTGCCATTGCAAAATATCATTGCAGTTAGCCCAGCAGCATTCCCCAAAGCCCTTCTTTTTTCCATGCTCTCTAGGACACCAGACTTGTGCATTTCAGCTTTTTTTTTCCATATGTGTTTTTTAAATACCAAGTACAGTGTTCCAAGGCTACTTACAAGATGCCAGCTGAAACCAAACTTTCATGATGCGAATCTTCATCTCCATTCATTTTCAAAGAGACTCAGCCTCTTTGCAGAGGCTGTTGTTTTAAACACTTGGTTTCCATGTCCTGACTTCTCAACCTCCTGGTAACCGAACCATTTTAAAATAAGGTAGTGTTAGCACTTCAAAGTTTGTGTTCATAATCTATGGCCTGCCTTTTGCCCAAGGCTTCCTATCCTTCCTGATAGGACCCAGTCACTGGATTTCCTATGCCTTGAGTCTGAAGTGTTACAATTTGTTTTCTTTTCCGGGCGAAGATAAAGCAGTGGTTTTACCACCGTTTTTCATCCCGGCTTTCTTTCTCTTAGCTTTTTCTTACCTGTAAAAGACATAGGGTAAATTCAGCAGTCTTTATATTCTGGTAAAAACATACTGGTGGGCACTTAAAGTCAACGACAGTTTGGATACAGATTTTCCCTTTTACAGTTTATGAAAAAAATTAGGTTGAAGAGAAAGCATGATTAAATGGGTTTGAAATGTGTAAAGCCCCGAGAGTGACCTTTGGAAATAGCATACTTGTAGTCCGTAGATTAGACTTCACATCTCATTACAAGAAAGTAAAGAGAAGGTGTGATTTAATTGCAGTCACGTTTATTTGCAGTTTCTATACACACTTTCTAGGTAATCAAACTTTTCCAACACATTTTTTGAGAGGGGTTCACAATGAAACTGTCACCGTTTTTACTAAAAATAAATACAAGACTTAAAGTGTTGCACAGCTCTAAAATATACAAAGGCTTGGATTTAATGTAAACTTTGAAAACATTTTACAAAAGAAACCATATTTGCAACAATTTAAAAAGTTCATATTTACAAATATTACAAAAATACAAAATGGATGCAAGTCCATAAACCATTGTCTTTTCTGCCAGCATGAACTGGTGCTAGTACCAAAATAGTTACACTGTAACCTTCTTAATTTTTTTTTTAATTCTTTAAGTCATAACCTACAGTATTTCTCTATCTGCCACCATTGCAGCAAATGCACTCAATCACTGACCTTTGGCAAAAGCAAACATATGCTTTATTTGCTACAACTATCCCATGCCCTCTATGCTGCCACAACAACAATAACAAAATGAAAAGCAAAAGGAACAAAGGAGAAAAGGGGAAAATGTTTTTTTTTCAGAACACAGCTGTATAACTTAAGAAATCATTTTCATAACATCAGTGCAAGCAACAGAACAGTAGGTTGAAATGACGGTTCAGCAGTTACCTCATGCTCGTACTGTACCCTGTCTCAAGAGGTGAGTGATGTTCTCTTTGCTCTATGGCTTGTCCTCTGTGCCTTAGTGGCATTCCTGCAATGCTACAGGGATCCCTGCTATTCGTCTTCCTCTGACTCCCACGTTTGTTATGACTCCTTTCTTCTTAGCGGATTTAGAATCTCTCTATTTGGGTTTCAGTCTGCTAAATATAAACTAGGAAATTAAGCAAAAGAAGACTATATTTTAATGGGATTGTTCTGTGTTCATTTTGTATGTGAAATATTGCCTCACCATTCTGGTAAAAAAAAAGTGTATATATATCTATTTTTGATCTCTATTAAATTATTGATTGATAAAAAAAGTGATATCATCAAAGTCAATGTAGCTGTATTCTCTTTACAGTTTTGAATGACTGTTTAACTCAGGGTTATTAAACATATTATAAAAGTGCTCCTGGTAAAATTTTAATGGAAAATGACTGAAAATGACAAACTAAGGATTTTCTGCCCAGTATCTAAACTTCCTTTACTCATATTCTCCAGAAAGCGGTTTGTTATATGCTGAACATTTCCTCTTAAAACATTCTCATTCATTCACTTCACTTGTATTCAGACTTATCTTCTTAACTAAGCTACTAATGTGATTACCCTTCTGTTTCCAAAACCTTGCTCCCATTACCTTCTGAAAAACTATTTTAGATGATTTTGCAGCCCTTCAACTGATGGACCACCCCTCATCCCAACACACATACCACATGCATAGTGACTCTATCTCACCACACGAATGCAACCAGGCTATGCTGGAGGACAGTGGGAAACCCTGAATAATACATCTTGTGGTAAGCACTAGACAAAATCAAATGTGAACCTTCTAGGGAATAATTTGAGATTTGTTAAACTGTTCTGATTTGCTTTGACTGTTTAAAATTGTAACAGTTTTAGGTAGAACCTTCCTCTTTAAAACATGCTCTGTCCGCTTTTAAAAACTCTCAGCTTTATGTATTACATGATTAAAAGAAAACTCAGTAAAAACCGAATTCACACATCCCGCTTCCCTATTATTTACTTATGCTTAAAGCCAGCTTTTAGCTGATTTCTTTAGTACCAAAGTATGCTCTTTCTGCCATCCTATTTGACCTGTCCTACTGCACACCTCATTCCTCCTCGCACTATTTTCTCTGCACTAGCCTTTCCTCTATTCCAAACCATATCCTACGGCAACCAACACAAACTGCATCAGTTTTGGATAAAGAGAGCCTTGTCCTCTGAGTAGCATGGACGGGGCTACATCAATGGAAATTGCAGTGGCCCGAAGGAGGATCAGGCCTATTGGTTTTATTCTATTTAAAAATTAAAAGTATAAAGCGACTCACAGGTTCTTGTGGTTTTAAGATGAGAATATTCAAGTAACTTCAAGTAATTCAGCTTTTATCTCCCTGCCTTCATTTGTATCAAAGCAGCTACTTTTTGATTTATCTCCTTTCCCACCCCACCCCAGTCCCCCACCCTGTTCTGTGCTTCTGGTAAACCCAGACAAGATCCTTACTGTGTGTGGCTGGCACAATGAACCGCAGCTTTCCTCTTCCCAGCTCAGCAATGAATATAAATAATGCATACACATACCTATTTCCCAGCTACTTTTTCACAGTGTCATTTTCGTAAATATTTAGGTAGCATGAATCTCATCAGCACAAAGAGAAAGCTTCACTGAAAACTCATTGCAGATATTTACTGATAAATCAAAAGCGCTTCTTGCATGCTTACAATTTATTTGTTTCCTTTACGAACCAGAAACTAATCGTGTTTAAAGATTATAGTTACCAGGTTATGACTGTGTTATGTATCCCAATAGCCTAATAGGAATATGAAAGTTCAGTACTGTTTTCTCTCACATCTATCCTCTCCGAAGCGATCCCTGCAAGAATAAAGGCCCAGGGGAGGCTGTGGGATGGGACCCTTTGGGACTTTGCATCAGACACAGCTTTGTTCTGTCAGAAACCCACTCGTCTTCCCCACCAATCCTCAAGGTAACCTTCCCAGCTGCACTTTCCAGTTAGCTTCTATGGAGCTGCCTTAGAAAGACAAATGGTTACTTTAATTCCCTCACAGTCAGCCTTTCCGTTTCCTTAGCTAAGGTGGAGAATTCCCCCTTTCCACTGCTCAATGTCATCCTTCAGGCCTGTCACACGGAAAGTGGTTATCGGTGGCCATGTGGATTTTTTATGTTTGATATGAAAATGGTATTCACAGAATACAGTTATTACATTTGAATTCTTTTGTCTTCTATAAACAAAGTTGTTACGCAGTGAATTGTTTGCCACGTCCACTTTTTGATAATTATATTTACAAATTTTTATCAAAAATATGGTATTTACATATGTTTTGTTAGTTTCTTCTAAATTTTGTTTCAGCTCATTTTAGTGTAGAAAAATACCAATTCTCAAGAGCATTTTCTTTTTTTTTTTTTCCTCCCTAGGGAAGCACTACAGTGAGGGATTTGTATCTGATGGGCAGCTTCTGGGATAAAAAAACCACCCAAAGTCACCTTTAACTCTATGGAAAGTGTATAGCCTTGAAATCTACAGTGACAATGGAAATGAGAGTGTGATAAACCAAATGAAGTCAAAAGAAAACAGAACAGACATAGCATATCTTCCTCCTTTTAGAAAATGTAATGTAATAAATAGCTACAGCTGTAGTCCTCATTTCCCCAGCGTCTTACAAACGCAAACACATCTGAGCATTGATACTGCCCTGCAATTTTTTTTCTTTTTCTTCTTTTTTTTTTTTTTTTGAATTGCTACAGCATTGGCCTCTTATGTTGACATCCTTACAGAGCCCAGGTGGTGTTGGCAGCCTGGCACCCACACAGCCTATGTTGAGCTCTGAGAAGACCGATCGTCATGGGGGCTGCCATCTGAGTTCTCCGTCTCTCCCTCCGAGATGGCCTGCATGGGTGTGTTGTACAGCCTGCAGCGCACGCTGTACCGGCTGCTGCTGGCTGCTGGAGGCGCCCGCGACCGCCCCACTCTCGACGACGCCGACATGGGAAAGTTCTTGGAGGAGAATCCTTCCGTGTTAACCCTGGGGGAGCAGGGGGAGAGCGGGGACAATGTGTCGGGGCTCGTCACAGGAGGAGACTCTTCCATGCTTTGAAGGGCATCTGCCATCAGCTCTCCGGGAGACTTGGGCAAAATAGGACTCTTCAGAATTTCCGTGGCAGACATCCTGTAGCTGGAATCAGATCTACTGCCCTTTTTAAGGAGCAGTAGTTTAAACTCCTCATTGGATGTGTTGGACTTTTTGGCATTCCTGTATATGAGCCCGGGTGACCTCTGACTGCTAATGGGAGTGCCCATGCTGCCGGCTGATGGCATGTTGCTGGTGGGCAGCGTGCTGCTGGTGAGAGGCTGGCTGCTGGTCCCAGATGAAGCTCTCAATCTGTTTCTTACAGAAAGGTCTCCAGAATCCTTTCTCCCAAGAACTTTCCTTTTTGATCTGTAAAAACACAAAGGAAAACTCTTTCATATGTTATCTTTGTAGTATAAAACTTAGGGCTGGTCTGGAGTTTTACAGATTGAGTACTCTTTCATATTAGCTAGAGTTCTCATAATCCTTCTGTCAAATACCGAAGGCTAGCAGTGACTGATGGCACTTTAAGCTGTGGTAGCTCTTGTGTAATGGATGAGACACTGAGCCACAGAGTCCCTCTCAACATCACCCAGCTCTTCCAAAACAATGCTCTGTGCAAAGACAACAATGCCTACAGAGTCTTAGGTAATAATAAGACTCAGCATAACCTATGCAATATCAGAAATCTTTAATTTCAGTTGTGATCACAAATTTCAGCTGACTACAAAATACTCTAAAATTGAAGAGATACCTTCTCATCATTCTCGCTTCAACAACTCACACACCAGAATAGAGCTGGTGAACTGGTGGACAGAAGGCAGGAACCACTGCTGGTACTTTGAAGACATGTATTTTTGTTAGATAGAATGGCCTGATGTTGTCATCTGTGAAGTATGCCATTAAGATACCAAGACTGCACTGCACACCATAATAAAGCATCTTTTAAAAGCTGCCTTTTAGAAAACTAAAATGAGTTAACTAAAGAAGGCAGTTTCAGGACAAAACTTAAGCATGGAATAACCTGTAACTATTGTTAGTGGGCAACTGTGCAGGGATGCATGTTAGCATTTCTGTTGCTGCAAGGTTAGGTCACCTGTGAATGACTGCAAACAGATCCTCGGTAGTGCGGGGTTTGTTTGGAGACACAAAGACATCCTCAGCATCAGCCTGTGACTCCTCGCTCAGTGGAGACATGATGGACTCATCGCTTGGAGAAGACTCTTAAACAAGGAAAGAAGCCATGCTATGAGTCAGACCCCACTGCACTTTGCAACAGCACTGCCAGTGCAAGGCACCAGCTCTATTCACAGCCCAGTGGCTGATACCACCATACAGACCTTACACTCTAATCTAAACATGGTGAATGTTGCATATTGGAGCCCATAAAAGGGGCACTGCCAGGCACTGAACATGGGACCTCCCATTTACTGCACAGCTGTGATACTAAGCCTCCTCTATACCCAGGGCCAATGCTCCTCCCTTTTCTCTTTTCAGCTGAAATGCAGCACAAGGGAGGAAATAAATATCAAAGAAAAAAGGTCTGAATACATTGAAAAGGTGTAAATATCTTTGGGTTGGCTGGCCAACTAACAGACTTGGAGGGCTCTGTGCTTAAACCTACAGAGATAAGCTGATGTGCAACTTTAGCCTGCTCTGACTCCACTACTAGTCACATCCAAAGTCGCATGATACAGAAAGAGTTCACAACTGACCTTTCAGTGAAGGCTCATCTGTGCTGCCCACTGTCTCGTCTGCCCTGCTGTCATCAGAGGCACTTTTGGTTGGGATACCTGATGCGATACCATTTTCCTGCTTGCAACCCACTTCACCAAGTGAATTAACTGCTGCCATCTCTGCTTCATAGCCGATATTCCCAGGCACATGGTGGCTTACATCGGGTTGGTGCTTAAACTGATAGCTGATGGTTGGTCCCTCAGCCTGAGCTGGGCTTTCACCCACAGGCCCAGCTTCCAGCCTCCCTTCGCTGCCTGTGGAGAGCTCTTGATGAGCCTGCACTTGCTGAAGGTCGCACACTGTTTCTGGTCCCTGGATGGGTTTCTTTGCTTCGTCGTCACCTGTGGGGACAGCTGAGCCCTTCTGAAACCCATCCACGGAGATAGCACACGTCTGATTCAGAGAGCTTTCTGGTAAGCATTCAGCATCCAGGTGCGTTTGGTCCTTTCCAGGTTCAATTTCAACCAGACTCACACTTGCTGAAGTTACAGCTTCTTGCTCAGAGCTATTCTGCCCGCCAAAAGAGGAGCTTTTCTCTAAAGGTGGCTTTCCAGGGCCTGCTTCTGCCGGGGAGGTGTCAATGTACAGCATTACGGCCTCATCTGTAGAGTACTGGCGCGCTACTGGTTTCTTAGCTAAGAGCGGCCTCATTTTGCCTGGAGAAACATCAGTCGCTGTCAAGGCAGTCTCCTGTATGCACAGCAGGTCTGGGGTGCTGCCTTTATGTTTCACTCCTTCAGGCTTGTTGACTGCCCGGAGGTGGACAGACTTGAGAACGGAGGGTGTGATGGCGAGGGCGGAGGGAGGGCTGGGCTGCAGGGCTTCCCCGACTGCGCTCTGCTTGCTGTGGCTGAAGGTATGCAGCTGGTGCCTGTGAGCGAAGGGCTTGCTCAAGACATTGTGAAGAGCACTTAGGTCGAGGTGAGTAGGAGGTATAATTGGAAGTTCAAGGTCTTTGCTCACCGAGGCAGTGCTGTCTTTTGAGAGTGGCTGCTGCAATGATGACTTCCTCTCTGGTACTTTTGGTTTCCTCTTGCTCCCCCCTGGAGACAAGGGTCCCGAAAAGAAAGCTGTTGGAAAAGAAGAGGTGGGCGTCTCCGACTGGCTGGAGTACCCACTGGAAGGTGAGGCTAACCCCGCCAGCTTCTCGGGAGAGGCCAGCTTAAACTCATTATCAACAGAGGGGAGGGATGGGGTAGTAGCTCGTGACCCAGACTGAGATGTCTGGGATTCAGAGCTCTCTGGTGACTTGATGCACTCTATGACTGTAGTACCCGTAGCGGTGCTTGAATTGGACAAGGACCTGTAAGGATCACTGGATTTCAAGTCGTTCAGAAGCCAGAGGTCTGCATAGTGAGGTTGTTCAGCACCTTCATCTTTAAAGGAGGGGATATCGGCGGTGTCAAACGGAGCGTCTTTTAACCCGCCATCACCCTGGTTTGCCCAGGGAAGCTCCTGCTTGGCTGGCAGGTTGGGGCCTTCCACTCGGGAAGGTGTGTTTGAAAATTCAAGGGGCAGCTTCATCTCCCTGGCAGTGTGAGAGACATGCTGTCCACCACCGATCTTTGGTTCTTTCTTGTCAGAAAGGTCGGTGCTGCCCTCTGATTTCCTCAAAGACGAGCTGCGTTTTGGTGGGGCTGGCTTTGCCTTTGGTTTCTTCAGTGAGATGCTCTGCCGTCCCTGCCTCCTGTGGCTCATGCACTCCTGCCAGGTGCAGTCAGCCAGGCTGGAAGTCATGCTCCCAGTCTGGCCACTCTCGGAGCCTGGGGCTGCATAGTTGCAAATATAGCTTTTATTACCCTTGAGACCGCAGTCAAAGTGCATGGAGGTATAGTATCCTTCAGTATCCACAGAAAAGTGTGAGCTAGTGTCTGCCTTGTCAGAGGGGGTCTTTTCGAGGAAGCTGTCATAGGTGGCCATGCTGGTGAAGCTGGGGCATCCCAGGCTGTCTGCCTTTGGACGCTCAGGACTGAAGTCCTGGCGACAGGAGGCGTCGTGGTGATGGTGCAGGTAGTTCCACTCACTGTCACTCGTGTTGCTGTTGTTGGGGTCATCCAGTAAATCTGCCACAGTGGAGGTGAAGGAGCTCGCCCTGTGGCCCCTGACCTTGTCTGCATGGTCACCAAACTGCTCTGTGAAGACACTGGAGTCCTCGTTGGCATTGGGAGCGGTGTTGAGCGACAGCTCAGAGTCACAGTGCGAAGAGCCTGTTAGCGGAGGAGAGGCAGCAGGAGGAATGGTTTCAGATGTCTGGGAGGGACATGTTGAGCTGCTCCCACTCCAGTTGCCACTGGAGGACTGGTGGTCATCTTTCTGGTCCATGTGGCTGCTGAGCAGGACTCCTGCTGTGGAGATGGAGTGAATTGGGCTCCCGAAGGTGTCTGAGTTGGACGAAATCTCACAGCTGCCTGAATCGACCATCCTCGACAGCCGCGATCTCCCCCTCTCGCTGATGCTGTGTTCGGGGCTGTGCAGGTGCTGAGGACAAGTTAAACCAATGGGCTGGCATTCCTGTGAACCCTGCTTGATCAAGACCTCCTTTCCCTTTTTCGGGATCCTCTCCTGACCAGCTAGGAAGTGCTCCGCTTCATACCCTCCACTCTTGGTAGTGGCATCCTGATGGCCCTCACTGGCCCGGGCTCCCTCGCGAGGAAGGCTCCGCGAGCGGATGCGGTTGCTTACAGCGGCAGCGAAGACGGCGTCCCCATTGTCTGCCAGCACCAAGATGTTGCCGGCAGAGTGGGAGAGGGAGGCAACAACGCTCTGCCCCCTCTGGGCACGGATCCGTCGCCGTGAGGGAGCAGCTATTAGGATTTCTTCCGTCTGGCACTCCGAGTCCCGGGTCCCCGACCTCCTGTTGCTGGAGCCAGAGAAGTCTGGGTTTGTGTGCACAATCACATTGCGCTCTCTCGCCACTGGTGACTCGTCTGAATCTAGGACACACGGAAAGCTGGGTGAGTGGGAGAAAGTTGCACATTTCCTGGCATGAGACAACCCGCGGAGCAACCTAAGAAGCATTATCTGCTGTATTCTTAATTTTTTTAATCTTGCTGAGCATTGGACCAAATTTAAGTTGGCTATAAAGGTATATAAGGCAGACCTCATGCCAGTGAGGTAGGGAAATTCTCCTAGTCCTGCAATGTGATCTCTGTTCTCCTATTTCTGCAATGTGATCTCTTGTGGAGCTGAGCTTACTGTGGTAAATATTAAGATAAATACTAGGTTTTCAGTTTTTGTCACTCTATTTCAACCAGTTAAAGACAGTTTTCAGGAGTGGCTGCTGGACAAAACACTCCATGAACTTCTAAAAATAATTCTATTTTGACTACCTGTCTGTTCAGAACTTCTATTATCTACTTCTTTACTACCAAGAATATTTGCAAGGCAACAGGATCTTTCTTTCATAGGTTCTCTAGTTCCTTATTCCCTATGACAAATACATTCCTTTTCCTTCCAATGAAGTTTCATGGCAACGGACCGAGACACCAGAGCCATCTTCAGGTGTACATGAACATTAAGAAATAACAATCCTGTTAGTTTCATTTTGGGTTAATAACAATTTTACACAGAATTCGCCCTCAACGGAGTTGCTCCTAATTTACTTGTTATAAAAAGTGAGGTAAGTAGATAGATTTCAGGCAAATATTCTTGGTAATAAAGAATAAAAAGAAGGAATCAAGGAGTGTGATAAATAAAATAAAGGTTTAGCAAAGCTCCTGTAGGGTACCAGCAGCTGTTTCTAAGTGGATATCCAAGCGCTCATCTGAGTTATCCAGCTGTTGTGACAGTTCATCACCACTTTGCTGAGCAACATCTGTCAGTTCTTTACCTTAAGCTCCCCTCACGCAAGAAAAAACTTTCACTTAATCTAGTTACTTTTTATGCACATAACTATGGGTTCATAACAGAAATAAAATGAAAAAAAAAAGAACTGATTAACATTTACACAATAAGAGCTGAACACGTACATCTATATTACTCAGTAAGGCCCCTGGTCCTTCAAGACCATATGGAGTAATATAGCTTTTCTTACTGTAGTAAATCAAAAAAACAAAACATGTCATTCCCAAACTCCAGAAGCATTTACAATTTAAAGGTTTCATTTCTTTGGAAGGCTAGCTACCAGCTCATATCCCTGCAATTTAAGTTTGTTAGAAAGCTATCTATGGAAAATTTGTATTTATACTACACCTATTTCTTGTTGCACTCTTCTGGGGATGCCAGAGATGGTTTTCCTCCTCCTCAACTTTCGTCTCCGCTGTAGTACAGATTGTGAATGAACAAGAGAGCAGCGTATACTAGCCTCTCTGTCAAAACCAACTCCTGCAACCCATAAATAGGTCTCATTAGCCTTTAGAAATAGTAAACAAATTTTCATGGCTGGAACACAGTGGAGGTATGTGAGCTTGGATTAAGCCTGTGAATAAACATAAGGGAGCCCTTATGTAGCTCTTATGTAAATTATATCACAGTATATCACAGTTTTACATCTAATTCCAGCTCCCCCTCAGCAGCCTGGTCTGCCAAAAATAACAGAAGGCATGAAAAGAAAAAGAAAAGGAAAAGAAAAGAAAATCAGGAAGGCAAATAGAGTTGAGAGCTCTTGGTAACAGGGCATCTTTCTTATAGCTATTTATCCATCTGTCATAGGGATAATGACAGTAACTTGTCTGCAAAGCATTATCTATTCAGCTATTGCCTGACTTACTTTAAGCAACTAAGCATAAGAAGACATTTTAAGGTTATAATGCCATATTGCAGTAATTGGGCGCTTCTTAGGAGACCAATATGCCAAGGGGGCTAACATTTCAAAAAGGAAGGAGACAGCTAAAATGGGGCCAAGTCACCGTGCAAGTTTAGAGAGCATTCTCTGTAACAATGACACAAGGCCAAGAGTGACACTAACGGGGAGCTGCTATTTCTTTACATCAGTAAGTGTGCTGATTTTCACATATGCTCAGCACATAGTGGGAGTCCACTCAGGGAATCAGGTCATGCAATCAAGATCCTCAGTTTAGATTTAGAAGCCCAAGTTCACGAGCACATTTGTTTACGACCAGATAAACTAATGTGCATAGAATAGGTGAGAATCCCTTATTTTCTTTATGTTTCCATGGCATTAGCACAGGAAAGTATATTTCACTTTGTTGTTTACACTGTGTTGTCAAAATAGAGTTAAAGAAGGCCAACCAGAAGACCAGTGCCCATCTGTGCTGGCTTTTTGCACAAGCATACGCTCACTCACACTCTCTAAAGTTGACATGGGACAAGTTGGAAAAAATGTGCCAGGTCCATAAAAACACTAACATAAGGATTGCTGGTACAGTGGTTTGTAATCTTAAGAAAAACAAACAAACTAAACCAAACAAAAGGAAAATAAAAATCCTGATAAGAAGCTCTATTTTAATAGCGTATAATTATAGAAAACATAATTATACACAGACATACACATACATATTACATTACGTAACAATGTAAAACATTAAAAAGTAACTTTCTTGTAAAAGTTCTTCTTGAAATCTACTACAGTGAAATAGAGGCTTCAGACAGATGTCCTGTAACCACCAATGCCCCTGGAATAAGCAGAGGAAGAACTTTCTTTAATATGGAACAAAGGTGCTATAAACTCCAACAACAATCATTTTCAAAAAAGTGAACATTTCTCAGGGTTGGGAGAAGCTTAAAAAACAAAACCAGAGAACTGAAAGCAAACTCTTTGAAACAAAAAATCAATCAGCATCATTGCTGGTTTTCCAGCAACTGTGAATTAGCCGAACATGCTCTGTGTGCCAGATGCACGGGGGTCATCTCCGAGAGGAAAGTGGAAGAGGATATATCCTCCCCGTGACGCATACAAATTATTCCCATTAGTGCTAATGAGAATGATACACATAAACATCCAGAAGATTACATACCATTCTTGATCTGTAAAACTGATCAGTGGAAATTTGGTTCCAATGTATGGCAGGTGGAGTCTAGGCAAAAATGGCTATTACTGGAAAAGTTAACATTGGTCCCAGACCTAACTCTCCTCTGACTGCATTAAGTGACATTAGCCTTCTTAGAAAACCTACACCCTTTAGAGTCCTATATTGAATCTAGAAAGAGCATCATTTTAACACCAGCTTTACCTCATGGAAATATGCCACATTATCTATGACTTTCCATGGGGATTTGCAGTAGCAGTGCCCAACCTGCAACCTTGACCAGCCGGGTCCCAACCTCCGGCCAGCAACGTCTATGCAGGCAGTTCTGCCAGCCAGCTGCCTGTCCTCCCGTGGGGCCCTGACTGGCCAGAAGCACCATCCCAGTGACAGGGACACCCACTCCTGGCTGCCATCTCCCTGGGCAAGCAGAGCTGGTGACACTGCAGTGTCAGCTCCACTGTTGGGGCAGAGGAGAACCAGGGCTGTGTTGCTGTCACCAGGAGGATTCATGCAGCTGACAGTGGAGCAGACGGGGACTGGTCACCGTGATGCTGTAAGACAGATGTGCTGCAAGTCCAAAAGCCCAGAGCCCCTTGGCTGGGGGCTGAAGTTGTACTATTGGCATACAGCCCTCCCCAGCACCATGGTGAATCCTACAGCCTGTCTTGCAGGGAGGTTGGTGCACTGCTGATAGACACGGGAAAAAACAATGGGATGTGAGGGCTGTGACCTTAGCCCAACCTCCCAGTTATTGGGAAAATAGAATTAAATACAAATATTTTCTCTGGGGAACGAAGGCTAACTGAAAGGTCCCTGCTTTTTTTCTGATTGTTTATATTGAAGTTATAACTGTGGAAGTCAGTCCACTTTATGCTCTTACGTTAATCAAAAGTTGGTACTTGGAAATATTATTGAGGAAAACTCAGATCAACTTTATGTTTACCATAGCCCTCTGGAATGAGAGAAAGAGAAAAAGAGAAAGAGAAAACATCCTGATTTTTGATTCTGGAAATAAGTCATCTATCACATTTAATAAGTTCTCCTTCAAGTAAATCTAGTCAATTGTATCCAAATGTTATAGAAATAAAAGAAAATGCCATTACTATACCTTTAGCATAGCTGCATGTAAAGAGATCTCAGAGCGATGGTTTGCATGCTACACATTCATGCCTTGCATATTTAAAGCACTGCAAATAGTAGCCTACATTCTCTAGTTTCTCTTCTCCTGCTACACATGATAATCATATGATTAATTTTGGTGGTGTTCTGCATTATTTCAGTCAGCTACATTCAAAAAGTTATTTGAGGTCTTTGTAAATACAGACTGTAGGTTATATACACAACAAAAGTACATTGTTTATGCAGAGAACGCAGGGTTATGTTACACTATATAACATGACTGAAAATATGGGCCAAATTAATCCTAGATGCGGCTTCAGCGACTCCAGCAGTCACGCATAAGGGACGAAATTAGCCCACTGTCTTCCAGAAACTAAATCCTCAAGCTAGGGTCTTTGCCCCCAGACTGCACAATCCCGTGACTTCAAATAAATTAAACAAAATAAGTACTTGACCTCCCTTGAACCATGCAATAAATACAAAAAGAAATAGAAGAGATTTGTACCAGTGACATTGATGGGGATAATGCAAGAAGAAATCACTTGGGCATCTTGTTTCATTTTCTCCTCTGGAGTTGGGAGAGGTAGTGCTTTACTCCAATTGGTTTGTTTATCCAGTGTAGAAGGGATATTATGTATTGGATTTTTCGGCCTCTGCCCTAACATGACATCTGTATCTTCGTCCTCTGGTGGATGGGACTGCAAATGAATACATTCAAAATCAGTGTCTCCCACTCAGGCACACGAGGTTAATTTTGAAACAAAGCAGACACATAGATCAGAAATCAATTACGGGGATGCAGGAAGGAATTGTTCTAGCTAAGTCACACAGCACCAGCTATTCTCCAATGGAAACTTATCATCCTGCTAACAGGAGAAAAAAAAACTCAACATACTGGAACTCAGCACATTTGCAGTGACATTTAGAGGCCATCTCCTCTGTCAGAAGGGGCACATACTGCATTCCCAGGTAGCTGTTGCAAGCATGCCCTCAGTTACCATCAGCGTTAGACACATGTGGGCCCTCATTTGCATCCGCAACCTTTTGAACTCCTGTGTCCAGTGATTACTAGCACGTACTGGCCCCAGATGACCATTAATTCAAGCATCAGAAGACCCAAAGTTTTAAAGAAGACACCCCCTTGCGCTCATACTTCAGAAAACCATTTGTACAAACTCAGACCATGAGCAGATCATGGTACACCACCCAACAGCTATGTGGTGGGAAGTGGCAGGTGTTAACAGTGCTGGAGCTGAGGGACAGCGACCAAAGAGAAGAGTAGCCACCACCAAAAGACATTCAAAGGGTTGTTTAGAAACCATGCATAGTTTTACAGCATACTACAAGAAGAACTAGATGATAAAGAGAGAAAAGTAAACTGCATAGAAGAAACATAGATGGTTTGTTTTCTTTTGAAGGAAATAACAAATTTCCCAACAGCACTCCATCTTGCAAAGCCACTATAATTTAATCTAGTAAAAGAGAAATAAATTAAGGGCATTTTCATGTGGTGCTGGATACCAGCTTGGATTTGGGTGTCTCATTGTTTGCAAAAAAAAAAGTTTCTGTTTTGTTTAGAAGAGACAGAGGGGAAAAACACTTACCTTTACTTTTTTATGCCTAATTTTCCTCCCTTTTTGCATGAATACATTTTTCTAAAAGCTGTGAAAACTGTTCAGCCAGCTCAGGACACCTGTCTGCCTCTCATTTTTAAAAATGAAGTACAATCCCTTTCAGGGTGCCTTTCTCTTCAGTCCTGAATTCCCAGCTGCTTAACTACCAGCCTTCCCCCTCATGCCCGCAGTTTACACTTCATTTGCCAGTTTTAGTTTCGGTAGCAAACACGACAAAGATAAAATTGTTGCTCTGCATCTCCTTGGCAGGGCGTTTAACAGGTGGGTGTTGGACACCACAGGATCATGCCCCGTCTGCCATTGTACTTCTGCCATTCCTCCGCCCAAGCTCCTCACAAATCCCGAGGGAATTAACCGTTTCAGGCTTGCCAAACAGCATTTACGCCCTGGCCCCAAAAGCATTAAAGATCTTAACTCAGCAGCTACTATTTAAACTGTTGGAGGGCACTTACTTACCTCGTCAGTGTCACCTCCCGCAGCACCCCCAGACCCAAGACAACGCACACTTCCTCTTCTCCCGCCCGCAGAAAACCCCCTTTTTCCCACGTAGGATTTCAGTCAAACATTGCAGCCTTCTTTCTGCCTGCAGCTTTTGTGCCGATTCCCGGCAGACGTGAATAGCTCATATAAACTTCAAGCACAAAAGACTTTGTTTCCTAGGTAACTCCCCCCCAACCCCCCCCCGCCCAAAGTTTGCATGCATGCAAAAAAACCCACCCTTGCACACACGCACAGACACGTGGACACACACACACGGACACGGACACACACACACATACACACACAGAGACTGCATTTGTTGCCGATTCCTCCCTTGGATGACAATAAGGTGCTGGACAAAGCCGACGAAGTGACCCTGGCTGCCAGAGCTCCTCCTCTCCAAACAGTGGCATCACCAAATGGCCAGAGAATAAATACCTGCTGTCGGTCTGGCATTGTCCGGACAATTTCTTACCGTTTAGGAAACAGAGCGAGGGCAGTTGCAAAACATTGCGAGAGAATTAAATGCAATCACTAATGCTATCGAGTCAATCCCAGTTCAGGCCTTTTAAAGGAGATGATAGGAGGAGGCGGCCTTATGGCCATGAGCTTCTGAAACCCATCCAAAGTGAAGAATGAAAGAGGGGAGGAAAAATGTTATTATTGTGTCTTACTGACATGAGAAAAATAGAAATGTCTCCTTTTAGCGCAGTAAAGTTAGCAAGTGAAAAGCAAGCAAGAGGAAGGGTTAGGATCTAGAAGGGAGAAGAGTGAGACAGGGCTGTTAATTGAGGATTGCTTGTTTTTCCAGTACCTTTCTACTCCAGGGGGTCATGTGGCAACACTCAATTGGGGAGGGCGAACGGGTGCTGTTAAACTATAAAGGTGAAATGTAAAAAAAAAAAAAAAATTAAAATTAAAAGCATACACAAAACATTTCTGGTAAAAGCACATCATTTTTGTCTGAATAGATTAGCATAAGAGCCAAAACAAGCAGAGATTTCCAACGTTTCCTACCAATGAGTTTATTCCCCATAGCAGAGTGGTTTGGACCCCTGTTAAGTCTGTGCTGATTTTGCTAATTCAGATTAGACAAAACTGCAGTGGAATGGGTTCAACCTCCTTGTACAGACATGCTTAAATTGTCCCAAGAATGCCTTGTATTGATTTGGTAACTCAAACTGTTTTCTGCCTGGAGCTGAAGCAGGGCAAGGTATGTATCCAATTACATTATAAAAGTAAATTATTTAATAATATAAAGGATTTTCTTGCATTTTTTTAAATTTTAAGCTATAAATATATATATCAATAATGATGCTGATGGATGATTTGTCAAATACATTGATTGCTGTGTGTTTTTGATTATATTGTTACTTCTCTGCGGTTGTGACCATCGTGTCAGGGTGACAACAGCCAATTGTCTTTTTGTCATTTTTTGTAACACTTGAAAGGACAGTGATGGCCACAAGTGCTGGGTCTTGCCGAATCCCTACACCTCCAAAATCCTCTTTTGGCAGAAACTCTGTTTGTTTGTTGCAATGTCCTGTTTTTGAAAGCAAGGAGTGAAGAAGGACTGACTTCTTTTGAAATAGGACATAAAACAAAAAAAGGAGATAAAGAAAACAGGTTTGTTGACCACACTGGAAATCTCCAGCACATGTTTCTTTGTGGGGGTTATTATCTCCCCCTGCATTGGTTAGCAGACTAATAATGCCAAATAATTCTATGAATGTTTCCTCCCAGTCATTATCAATCATTAGCAACACTTCTGTGACAGATTAACCACAAAACTCAGTTTGAAAGACTTGCATTATACGGTCTACTCTCAAGAAAAAAAAGCTGTAGTCAGTCTCAAAAGGCCTAATTCTCCATCTTGTCCTACTCTCTTCCTAGATACACACCACCTCTTGCTTTTCCCTAGTTCCCATGTGCAGGACTAAAACCATGGGAAGCCTCCAGATGAGCTGCCCATAAGCCTTACAGGAGAGCAGAGAGGAGAAATCAAAAGAGGGCTGTTCCCAGTTAATATTTCCAGCTGGTTAGTTTCTACCTAGGCCAGTGGAAAAATAGTTCTTCCAAGCTGGGAAAAGTCCTTATCCTAGGATGTTGGAGGATCTCTGGGAAGGGTTGAGGTAGGGGGAGACTAATGCTGATGAAGTGACAAGAGTTTGCAATGTCCATGGCCTGTGATGGTCCTAGTCAGTGCACAAGGAGAAGAGGACAGGAGGGACCTCCTGCCCTGACCTCTGAGCACAGGTACTTGCTCAAGCCACTCAGGGGAAAACCTCTCCAGGAGAAACAGTAGGACCTCAATTTTGGCCTCAGAGATAGCAGTGCGAACTATAGTCGAGACAAGCAAGATCTGGTTACTGTCTGCCTGTCCTATCAGTGCAGTGCTTCCCTACACCCCCATGTGCTGCTCTGCCAGATGCCTCCAAGAAAACACCTGTCTGGTTCCACATATCTACAGGGATCAGTTGATGTGCCAAAGCCTCAGGTCCCTGCTTGAGCATGGCAGGACAAACTTCCTAGGTAGGTTTCTATCACTAAGAGAGAGGAGAAAATGGAGGTGACTGGTGAATTTTCAGCTTCTGCTGTCACAGTAGTGCCCCTGAGAAAGCTGGTGCTACCACTGCCTTGCCAAGGGGTCCTGAGGTCACCTAGTGCCTGTTCCCATGAGGTGCCTGTTGTCAGGCAGCTGAGGCACACTGGCATAGAACAACAGCCTTAGCATTTCAGCACCTCCATGCTGGGTGAGGGAGAGAACTGCTGCTTTTCAAAAGTTCTCATTCACTCAGAAGACCAGAATATCTCTAAATGTCCTGAGTAAATACATAATTAAGCAAGAAATTATTATTATATACCCAAGGCTGTTCTGGTCTGATGGGCAAATCTGCACTTAGGCAGTTTTCAAAGTGAATTTCTTTGTGTGGGTGTGCTTGGCAAACACCAACAGTGATAATCAATCCGTTAAATACAAAGCCAGAATACTTTAAATATGCATTTTTCTTTAATGGGCTAAGATTGCTTTGAAACTAAACTGGTGTGTAATTGCTTGAATAGGGATTTATTCTGCAGTCACTGACAAATGTGAACATTTTTATTTACCGAGCTATCCCATCAACCTCACTTGCAGAAGTGCCATTGTGCTCATGAAACTACCTTGCAGTAAAATTCTTGGTTGCATATGCACATGATCTGATTTCTCAGTGCTCTGCATCTCTTCAGTGTGAACTCTTTGGTTTCTGTGCAGTTCAGCAAAATAGTCAGATGTCCAAGCCTGAACTAATCAACAGAGCTTCCCCTGTAGAGAGAGAAAGCAGCACTGCTGCTGAGCAATTCAGCTCATCTTCCTTCAGCAATTAACTTAGGGTGAGATGAAGCACCCCTGCACACTCTTCCCCACTTCTAGGAAGACCTTAGCATAACTTGCAGGTACCTAAGTCAGGATTTGTGATTCACCCTTTAAATGAATTAAAACCTTAGAATATCATCTGTATAGTGACAAAGAAGCAAATCAACAACTGACAAACTTGCCAGCCTGGCAATTTATGGGTCTGCCCCATTTATTGTCCCAGAGCTGGGATCTGGAGGAGGAAATGAATTGGCCAATAACAGGACAAAAATGCCACTTCAGCCCCTTTACTGTTTTCCATCCCCCAAAGCTCTGAGATGCCACTGTTGTTCAGCATCTTTGACATAAAGGGAAGACTAGTTCAAGAAGCATCATTTGTATTAAACCATTTACCTAGCCTGCCTTACCTATAGTGATATCATTACAGCAGATTCTGGGATTTCATAGTTAGTGAACAGGACATAAACACTAGAATAAACAACTCATTTTTCTTCAGGTAATTAAAAATGCCTTGGTAATGCTAAAGCCTCATCAGGAGCATTTATCCTCAACACGTTTGTCAACAATTTGTGCATGGCTGAGTTGATTCCTTCCCCCTCAGCTGTGTTTGAGCAGGCAGGCAAGGTGTTACCTCGTAGGAAATTTAGGTGACTGAGTCTCAGCCCCCAGCTGCACAGAGCTGGTGCTGGCAGTGCTGGCACAGCCTTGGCAAGGGCAGGAGGTGATTGCTATCAGTTGTTGCACAGTGCTATTCTCCAGAGCATTATTTTTGACTCCTGCTGCCTAAAAGTTGCAGCTAACAAAAAGCATAAGGAATCAATTCTGACTTCAGGATTCTATAGCACTAGGTGGGGGAAATTTCCCTCACAGGATAACCTTAGCTATAAAGCAAGAGCATTAGCATGTAGCTTCACCATCTTCAAGATTCATATATGTCCAGCAAAAAGAACATACATACAGTATGCTTTCACCCTGTGTGAACACAGAAATAAGATGGACAGCACATCCTGATTTCTCATTTGAAAGCAATAATTCACGCACAGAAAAGGTAACGTAGAATAAGTGTGAACTAGTGTTCAATCCCACATTCAAGTGAGTACACTCCTGACTCCTTCTGGGGCTCTGGTTGAAACCTCTCTGTCTCCCTCCCTCTCTCTGCCTGTGAAATGGACAGCCTGCTGTTTCCTTAACTCACAGGAGTTAAGGAAAATGGTATTGATTTACATATCGGAAAAACTAAAGGCCTGGTAAAAGGAGAAGAAATAGTAATAAAAGGCTAGCAGCTTTCCAGTGTTTTCAGAGCACAGTTGACTACTTAATTAGAAATTAATATTTGTACCTATAGAGCAGCTTTCCTATACGGTCAAATGATGCTGAAGAGAAAATAATGGGAATATTTCTGATGGTGTTATTTCTGCTGCCAAATACAACCCTGCTCACCTGCCTGCTCCCAACATTTATATTTCTAGATGTTTCATTCCCAAGTTTTTATTTTATCTGCCTGTGGGTGTTTTCTTTTCTTTTGGAACATCACAAATGCAATCAGTTAAAGTACTGACAATCCTTTAACGATCAATGTAATGCTCCAATGTTTTGACAAGGTAAAGACAAAAATAAGACACGTTTTGTGACAAAAGTCATACCACATGTGGCATTCCAGCAGACAAAGGTGCAAAATAAACATTCCATGATACAGGTAGTAGGTATTAAGCTCATTGCACAAACAGTGCTATAAAAGTTCAGTCTGACAAATAATGTCAGGTAGGTTTTATTTCTAAATAACAGGGATACAGGCACAATTTGCACATAGGAAGTGCATAGCCCAACTTGTGCCTGGCCCTTAAGTCATTTATTTTTTACTGAGACTTCATGTGGCTTCAGCACAAAACTGTGTGAAAGTTAGTCCATTCAGTTGTGCCTTCTTCCCTTTGCTGTGCAAAGCATCCTAAAGCAGACTATAAAGAATATTTGTGAAATGGCAAAGAGATGAAATGAAATTACCCAATGCATTATTTTCTGTTCACATTTGCTCTGGCGGAGGCCTCAGGGAGAGGAAAAGCCTGTCTGGAAAATAACCTCCTGCTTCTTGTTCCTTAGATTTCTGATCAGATTATAATTATGAATAAACTGACAATGAAATTTGTGCAATTTTGAGTGTAAATTTCCAAACACTGAATTCCTTGCTCCATCTCCTTTGTTTTATTGCAATAACTGTGCCACATAGGAATTGAAAAAGTATGTCCCATCACATTCTGAATTGGAATACTAAAATTTCATAGTCTGGCTGACTGGAATTGGGGAAACCAGAGAAAGAAAAAATGCAGAGAAATTTAAAGAGAAAGCTGAAATGCAGTTGGAATGACACAGCATCTTCACACTCAGTGACTGGCCTCAGCAGTGCTACAGGCAGGGTTGTCATGGGAACATCTGTAAAAAGTATTTTTCTGATTTTAACAAGTCCATAACTTCCTCATACTCTCCTCAAATTATTTTTGGTTTGGGCTGGGTTTTTTGCTTTTTTTTCTTCATTGGCAAAAATGCCTGAATGAGTGATACTTGTAAATGTGTTTGGTTGTATGGTTCTTTTGTCTAGGAAGTGACTAAGTGTGCTAAAGTTTTTCAGCTTTAAAAATGAATGACTGAAATGAATAGGAAAGTACAATCATGTCTGCAAAACCATGAGGGGCATGGAAAAGGGTAATGAGGAAGCAAATGCTTACTGTTTCTCGTAGTCTGAGAACCAGAAGGGATACAATGAAATGATGAGGTATCAGGTTTGAAACAAACAAAAGCTACATTTTCATACAGATTTTTAAAGTCATTGTCACAGGATGCTGTTGATGGTAAAGATGTAAATTTACTAAAAAAACCGGACTAAACAAATCTCAAAGTCAACAGGCAGGTTACTTGGTGGCTATTATTCTGTATTTGCTCTCTGGCTCAGGAACTCTGTAACTGTTTTCTATATGAAACTGTAAGGATAAATTATGGGACAATAAACAGCATAAACCATGCCCTGTTCTTATGCTCTTTCTTGAAGGATTCCCTTCTGGCCTTGGGGCTAAGTGAACCTTTCAAGAGACAAATCAGGGCATTTCCTGTAACAAGAGTAGACACAAAAGAGCCTATGCCATTTCTAGTTCTCTACTCCTTCTCCAAAACAAAATAACCTTGTAATGGAACAGTCCAAAACATCCCTCCGGACCCATTTAGGCTGGCACTACTTTCTTTGGACTTGAATTCATTTAGCCTTGTTTGGAATTTGTGGTACTTTGACATCTTCCTCCTTGTAAACGTAGTTGCACTTAAAAGCTAATCTTCATCTGTTGTGACTGATTTTCTCTAGATTTATCATAAAATATGCAAGATCTTTGGAAGAGTTCATAGCCACCTAATTGGTAGCAATAAAAACAGCAGCCAGAAGGTACAAATATGGAAATCTTGACTGTTCTTAGATATAGGTGACCTGTTTTTTCAGTAGCTTTCAGTAGCGACAGTTTTCACAGGTCTCACAGTAGTAATTTGAACATTTCTCAAAATCGAGTTTCTTATTTCAATACTGTAATACATGCATTAAACTTAGATACTCAGTTTGGAAAAGTCAGATCTGTAACTTTTAAAAATTTCCCAGCTTCCTGTTGATCCCTTCCTAATTTAGAAGAAACACAAAAAGGGGTTTTTGTTGTTTAGTATTGCTTCCTTCAGCACCTTTCCAATGCATAAGAAGCAATACACAACAGACTGCTACTCTATGAATAAACATTCTTGTACATTTAACATCTTTAGTTCATTGATGTCTAGATGATACAATCAACTGGAATCAGATATCAAACATTACCAACAATCTCTGAAGCAGATACACTTTTGCAGATGTCAAAAAGCTTGTGCCAAAAAGGGTGAGCTAGGCAATAACAGCATTCTCAACTTTCTCTTGTAATGGTATCATTAAATCATGAAGGCTGGCGCAATATCAATTAGCTATTCATTGTTGCAGTGTCTTGTAAAAATCTCTGATTAGCCTTCTGCCAGACAGAGCATTCATGTGCAGCTTCATCTTGTCTTATTCTCTTTAATTTTTAAGTTGCCTCATGAACAAGGAGTTTTCTCAGAAATGGCTCAAGGCACTTTGAAGTACTCTGGCCTTGACGTATTTGCAATTACCAAAGCAGAACATTGCCAGATGCCTTGAAATCGATAGAACAACAGCCCTCCAAGCAGCTCGTTTGCTTCTCCTTAGGGGAATACTGAACCTGGTTAGCTTCCAAAAAAAGTCCAATATGGATGGGCACAAAGCTTAATATTTTCCTTCTTTAAAGGAAAAAGGTGGACTTTCTGATAAAACCAAGACATCTGCATTCAGCATGACCTAATTTTGCCAACTAATACAGGACTTAGAGGGTTGCTCTCACTATTTGTTATTATTTTGTGGTCCACAGATGGAAATAATGTCTGAAACACACCAGTTGTTTTCCAAACACAGCAAAGATTCTGGCCTTTCATCACTGCGTGTGTAATTTCAAAAGAGATGCCTCATTCTCCATCTGATACTGAGACCTTTATGTTCAACAGACTGTCTAAATTCTTATCTGTAACTGGTTCTGATCCATAACATGGCATCGCCTCCCCTTTACCTTTTAATGACCCTACAACATCAATAGCTTTGATGATGGCTCAGAAATAGGTAAGTCTGTTTCTCCTTCCTGTCTTCTAACTCTTTTCTATGCTGTCCCTTAATATCAGGATATCTTCTTTCAGTTGATTAATGAGGCCTGCAAATCTAACCAGTTCAAAGCCTGCAGTGATGGTGATCCTTTCCTCAAAATTATCCAGATAAGCAGTCATAAAGCCAGAATAGTCAAACTAATCAAAACCTTATCATGCATTTCATGCTTTTAAACGAGAAACAAAACTTTTCCTATGGCCTGATTAGCTGATGTTTTGGCCCATGGGCAGCTGTGATTGCTTTACATTGACTCCTCTACACTGTGACTCCTTTATCATTACAGTATTTAAATATGGTTAATATAGTGGATTAGGATGAATGTACTTGGACTTTTAAAGCTATGTAAGTGATGATTTCGTAGCTACATGCTTATAATGTGCTTACATCTCTGGAGATGCCAATGTCTCTGTACTGGCACATGCAGGACAGATCTATCCCTATCCCACTGAGGCCTGGCATTAGACAAATGTATCACTTAAAAGTCAAATCCAGGTCTGACTTGTGGAATTTAACCAATACAATGGTTCTTAGCACAGGGCAAAATGTGCTTTTGTGGGTCAAACACCCAGAGTCACAGAAGTACCAAAGTCCAGTTGAGGCCAATGGGAGTTACGGACCCAGTCAAAGTCGTGGATCTGACACATTTCCTTTACAATGATAAATACCATATTATCAACACTAATTTGATTTCAAATTAGTGCAGCAGTGTGGCAAGTCAGCACAGACATACAGGACCAGATCTTCAGCTGGACTTCCCGCTTGGCTGGCTGGAAGGACACGTGTGAGACATGAAGCATCTGCAAAAACTGCATGGAGATGGACACTGCAGAACAGGGCTATTGCCCACACATACAAAGAAAGTGTAGCTCCTTGTAGCAGGAGATGTGCTGCTGAACCTATCTGCATACACACAAGCCTCAAGCCAGCACTCAAAGACCTTGAGTTCTTGGCTCCTGGAAATGCTAATGCCAGGGATGAAATTACAGCACTTCCTGAAATTACAGGAGGGTCCTCAAAGTGCTACCTATAAAGCACGAGTGGAGAATGTGAAGAACCGTGGAGGAGTGTGTGAATGAGAGCGTATGTCTGCTGACCATGGGTGAAAAAAAGAGGTTTCTCAATGGAAATGGCCATCCTGGGGCTGGCTGCTGGAAGCTGTGGCCTGAGTTGCGCTGCTGATAGTCTTTAAGGTCAGCTGTGTTGTACCTGCACAGGCTTGGGGAGGGGGCACTTGTGAAACACTGTCATACTTATGTCCCACCATGCTAATAACGTGTTTGTGTGTGATAGCTGTAGTGAAAGACTTACTGGTAGCAAGTGCCGGTCCTTTATTGCTTGCCTCTTTTGACTGCAAATTGCAGGGAAGGGAGGAAAGGGGGGAGCCACCACAGCAATGGGGCCTTGGACTTTTTGCTCTCTGTTATCACCTCGGCTTCGATGTTCTGTTTTGGATGAGAAAGAAGACATGAGTCTTTCAGAGTGTTAAAAACATACAAATATCTCTATTAACAGCACAACAGAGACAGGAACAGGACAGTGGATTCCAAAGATGAAGGTTCTCCTCTTCCCTACTGACTGGTATGTATGATCCCTGTTGCAACTGAAGGGGACAAGCAGTTACTGGACATCCATGTGCCCAGAAGCACAATGTCCATACAACACACCCCAGCATGTTCACTGAAGCTGAGTTGTCCCCAAATGAGATTTATACTCTTTATCCAAAGTGACAAAGGAGCTACCTCCTAGGCACTAGGGACCCAAAGCCTCATTCCCAATGGGAACCTGCAGCTCCTATTGCCTTGAAATGTTGAGATGCAATAATGCTTGCACTCTACCCATATAAAATATGCCCCTCTGAGAAGAAAGAAAGAAACACAGCCCCAGATATGATTTTCTTCCCTGGCTGCATGGCAGTGCTAGATTCTGAGCAGACTCGACATCATGAAAGTTGTTGCAGAGGCAGGACTGTGTTCCATCATGAAGGACATCATCCCGGAAAAGTCAAGATATCTCCACCACAGGCCCACAGGAGTTTCCCTTCACCATGGGCACACAATATCCAGTCCTCTTCCAGCATCAGTTCTAAGTTCCTGAAACCTTCCAAGCGAATAGGGCAATGCTCATGGACTTCTCATCTCTAACTTTAGGTGTCAGCAGACAAGTGCTGTTTGCCTGGTGTGCTGCTGGAAGGAGATAATATATTCACCTGATACACATAGCTAATGTCCAGCCAACAATGTTTGCTGCTAGCATAGCTGTTTTATGACCTAATGTTTAGTTTTAATTGCTCCTGGTTAAACAGATAAAGAGATAATGAAATTCTGTGTTGAGACACAATAAACATGTTTAGGGTAAATTTCAGATTATAATTTCATTCCCATACATGCAGTTATTTGGAAAATATGATAAAGCAGCACACGAAAAGCTGCTTGCTCAACCTGCACAGCTTCTGTTAAATGTGCAGGATGGGAAGTTGCCAAAACTGAGATTTGTACCTTTAAAATGATGAGACATTTTCTGACAGCTGCCTTCCTGTGCTGCTGTCAGAATTTCTCCTGCCCACAAGATGGCAGGCAGAGATCAGCCTGGTCGTGGGACAATTGCAAAGCAGAGCTGCTGAGAGCAGAAAAGAATTTCTGCTCTACTCCAGCACTACTGTGGTTGCAGTTTGGCTATATCGTTCTCTGCAGTGCTATGAAGACATACTGCACCCACAGTGTGTTCTTGAGCTGAAATCTGCAGAGACAGTCGAATGTGGTAATTAATTGGAACATTTTATCCAGATAACAGATGCTTTGCAGATCTAAGTAATCGATTATTATTATAAGCTAATAACAATAATAAATGAGCAAGGCAATTAGAGCTGTTGGTGCAAAACACTTCCAACACAGGAGGCTGCTGCTGAACATTTTAAGGGTGACCTGCATGGATTTTCTCCTTCCTTATGGCACAGAAGAAAGACAGGCTTGTTTGCTTGCTTTGACTTGCGTCCTGGAAAGAATTTTCCCTTGGTTAGGTTCCCAGTGAAAACTGATCTTTTCCCATCTTTTGCCTTCTTGTAGTCCTGCTGTAGGACCATCTCGATGTTTGCATATAGTAAAATCCCTTTATGGCAAGGATGCAGGAGCCTGATTATGAGCCTGATTGCTCCTGCTTCCTCTCTGTGGTGCATGATTCGGTTTTGAGGCTATAGCTCTCCAGTTTGTTAGGCGATGTCAGGAAGTGTTCCCTGTTCTGGGAACAGGACACCTGCCCAACTTTTCCAAGCTGTCCACCTGGCTTTCAGCTGCCACCTCTGAAGGACACAGGTATCCTCCAGTATCATGCTTGGAAACCCTGAGCAGACAGCTCAGTTTTTGTGAAGACTCTGTAATACTGCTGGACTCCAGTTTCAGCCCTTGGGAAGAGGGGTTGGAACTGGATGATCTTTAAGGTCCCTTCCAACCCAAACCATTCTATGATCCCATGGTCCTATGATTTCTTAGCCTGAGTACCTAAGACCCAGTGGAGACCAGTGCCCACAGTTCTGTGTCCTTGTGCCTGAGCACCCTTCTGCTGCCTGGAATGGACGATGGAGATGTGTTACGTGCCTGGAGTCGGAGAGTGTGTGAGCACCTACCTCTGCGCAAGGCTCGCAGGTGCTGCTTGGCGTGATGGTGCAACTCCTCCACGCAAGGCGGTCTGGTGGAGGGGAGAAAGATATTTCTTTGCTGATGCCAAGGTGCTCGGTAATAGACACTCAGTTTGCTCTCTGCATCAAGGTTGGAGACAGCTGTAGGATAAAAACAGAGTACAAGATAAGCCTTCTAGTCTCTCTTACATCAACCTATCTGAAAAGCAAAGGTTCTTGCTTGGAATAGCATTGTCAAGAACAAGCACTGGGGTTGTTACAGCACCTCTCCTCCCATCAAACAGCAGTGACCATTATCTTCTTTGTGTTGTCATGTTATACCACTTAGCATTTAGACAATGGCCTTTTGCCATATTGCAAATGTCTTTGTGGAGGCAAGCAGGTGAAATGATACTGTATTGGTGTTAAATATATGGACCAAAGGGATAATAATTTTATAGACAGCAAAACGAAAACACAAAGAAGCTACGCAACATTTCCACAGTGACATTTTGAGCAAGTGCAGTGGGAAGAATAGGTCTTCCATTTACCCATTCTCCTGCCAATATGCTCTTTCACTACATCCTGTTATGCCCAACTAGTTTCTGACACAGGCTGCTACCTCGCTGCCTTCCAGGGCGTAACAGCTGAGATTCACTGCCCGCCCTGCTGAGCGACTTTAACTGTCACCTATCAACAGAGGTTCCCTTAACAGACAGGGACTTCTGAGGGACAGGAACTCTTCAATTCCTCTAAAGAGAAATCCCAGAAGTCTGCCTCTGAAAGTTATATGAATCAAGTCCACTAAAGGTTTGAGAGAATTTCTCAGGAGTGCCGGTACTCTTGGGAGATGTGCCCAACCTCAGTGTACACAGCAGATAGCTTTCCACGGGTCAAAGCAGGAGCAGAGGGCCATGGGAGATGCCAGCACTCTGCCCCAGCCAGCCACAGGGAGCAGGCTCATCCCCAGCCCATGTAATGCAGCAGACCACATGGCATATGGTCAGGTATAGCACTGGGCTTGATCCTTCTACCACAGGCAATACATACAGTCTCTCTAGTCATCCTCTCTTCTAATGCCAAGGAGATGCTGCAAGTGTTTTGCTCACAGGACAACACAGTGTAACACAGGTGGGCTAGCCTCATGCATGGGAGGAAGGGTAGTGAAGGAACCTCCTGGGGTTCCCTTACCAATCAGGAGCCAAAGAACCAGCACACCTTGGGTTGGTCCCCTCACTGGCCACACACTCCTCTCCTGACAAAAAGTCATCTACTTTTTGTGGTTTTGCACTCTCTTGCCCTTTTTTTGAGGGGTAGCCGGTGCATCATGTCAAAGAACAGCTCTCTGGTGGACATGCTTTGCTCTTTCTGGTTTTGTTGCTTTCTTTAATGCAAAACAATATTCACTGAGACTGAAGGCATACCAGTGCTTTGTAAAGAGAAAGGAACTGGAAAAGTGCAGCAGGAGAAGAAGAAGGAGGGAGCAGACAGAAGAGGAGAAACCTAAGAACCATGCTGCCATGTGTGGGATGATGACAGACTGTATCAGTTTCTTTGATTAGAAAAAACCCCCAGTTCACAGAACTTTGTAGGTGTCATGATGGAAGTGGTGGTATAATATGATGAGAGACCTGCTGGAGTGCAGGTTCCCAGAGCTTCAGCGACACTGAAGGGACCCCAAACTCTCTGTCCAATAGGCACCCTTTATTTGCTTCTCAGTGGATTTTTGCAGGTGGGGTTTCACTCAATTTACAGCACGTTTGCAGTGCTGTTCCATGCAACTGGCTATGAAGTCAGTGCAAAGGATGGTACCAGGGGAGAAAAAACTGATTGATAGTGGAGGGAGGTTGTAGGATGAATGACGGCAACCTGCCAGTGTTTGTTTATCAAGAGGATTTACTAATGAAATTATTGACATTGTAATAACATAATGTTCCCAAATTGCGGGCAGAGCTTTTGATGGCTTGTCTGTCTGTCACCACTGTAGTAAGGAAATACCTCACTCACATGAGCTGATTTTGTATCTCCTTTATCCATTACGAAGCACTATGTCTGTTTTACATACAAAGGACTGAGACACAAAGCAACTTGCCCTGATCCTGTTCTGAGCCACACTGCCTCCTTGGGAATCTCAAGTCAAGACAAAAATTTGTAAGCAATAGTGATGATACCCCACCCATTTTTTTTGTTGCTGAGGGCATGTGATATTCATGATCACAAATTGTACCCTGGAGGCTAATGAAACGACCGGCACAAGCAGTTCCTTCCTACTCCTAGAAAAATCTGTCTAGACTGAAGCACTAGTAGTTGCCTGTGATGGATATCAGTAGGTGAGTGGAAAGTTTTACCTACTTATGAAATGTTCAGACATTTCATCAGACTAGAATAGATTTTTCTGCAAAATTTAGCTTGTAGAAAGCTCTTCTGACTTTGGCAACAGTGTTTGACATATAAAGTAGGAGTTGGGTTAGTATACATACAATTCTGCTACCTATTTCCTGTTGTAGACACACATTGCTGTTCACAGATAAAATAGCATAACCTCTTAGCCACCCAACAAGTCTCCCTTAGCCAGCAAACCAGGCAGAGCTGTGCATAGTGCTGTTCCAGAAGAAAAATAAAGCACAAATATATTGCTTATCTTCAAATAAGAAGCTTACAGTACCCTGTGCTACAGCCCAGCCAGTGCCTGTCCATATCTCTGATTCACAGTATCAGGGAATATGCCCCCTGACACCAAGAAAGCAGAAGTATTGCACAATACTCACTGAACTGAACAATCCTGTAAAATACTCAAAAGCTGTAGCGGATTTTCTAGGAGGTCCAGAATAGAAACTAAAAGTGCTGGCAAAAACAAGCTGCAAGGAGATGAATGTTCTCAGCCTGCAGTAGGGATGAAGCTCAGAGGGAGGGAGCAGCATTGGTAGGGTAGAGGACAATGCTGGCCCAAGGACAAATAAGTATAAACCCACAACGAATGCAATTAGGCTGGATGTTTGAGGAACAGCATCCCAAACTCAGAGCAGCAAAGCTCTGAAAAAGACTCCTGGAAAGGGGAAAGAGGAAAAAAGCTAACAAGTGAGTGAGAGTCTGCCAAAAAAGGGACCTGCTTTTGTTTCATTCCTTGCACATTGTCCTTTGCACATGTCCTTCCATGTCCTTTGCAAATTGCTTGTGCTTCTGCAATGACATTTCGTCTGGCCTTCGCTGTTTGCCCCTGGGAGCTGGGCACCATTGCTGCAAGCTGAAGCCAGAGGCTGCAACCACAGGAGTGGACTGTGAGCTTTCAGGACCACTGAACATCTAATTTTCTGCACAGGGTTGAATCTCTTACTTCCAGTAAAAGAAAAAAGCCAACCCTGTGGCGGGGTAATCCAGCAGACAAAGACCACTGGGCTGAGATCTAGAAGAAATATGCAGTCAAAGTTTAGCCATATGTTTCTGCTAAGAGCCAGCGTTAAATATTAACACTCCCTATGCCTCTGTTCTGTGAAATGAGGATAAGGTATCTCTTCCAGCCAGCACTTCCTTTACTTGGTGTTTTACACTGCAGGCTGTTTTTGCAATGCTGAGCCTGCGCGTGACTGTAGCCCCTCAGCATCATCATAAGATGCATAATAAATAAAGCAATACAGAAACTGTAAAGCCACAGTCTTTAAATGATTAGCAGCTAGATACCACAGTGAATAAGAAAAAAGGCCAATACAGATATAGGAAATGCTACATTTCAAGCATCAGATATAGACTGTTAATATATTTTTAGTGTGCGCTTTGATCACTTTAGACTATACAAGTGAATCATATAAACTATCATTTCATTTCATTCCTGAGTTAAAGTAATTGGTTTTTTTTGTCTTGTGGGATGACAAAATGACAAGAGACCATTTAAATGGATTCTCCATTACATTCTGTGGATCCATTAATGTTGGCTGGTTTCCTAACAACCAGTGTCAAACAGACATACATTAATGACTGCTCTCATGAGAAGATTTTTGAAGGTTTCCAAACAGCTGCTTTATCAAAGTTGATCATTTTTATCATTTATAGACCCTTCTCTTCTTCACATCCTCTCCTTTACTCTGTCTTCTTCCTTTAGCAAAGCAGAAAAAGGATCCTGCCGTAGCAGAGTTGGATGTGGATGCTTGAAGGTTGTGTGGCTTTAGTGCACTCAGGCGTGGTTGTTCTAATAATAACACCACAAAGGCCAAGCAAGAAAGATTTCTGCTCTATTTATTTGATAGATCCAGGGGTTCCCCCCCAACTCCGTCTGCTTCTTTAGACACTTGCCTCCCCCCTCCCCAGCTCCTTCTGTTTCTCAACTTTCTATTATTTCTTCCTGTATTATAGTTGCCATTAGCTGTGAGGGGAAGAAAAAAAAAGATAATTTCCCATGCTTCCTGGTTCAAAGCAAAAACATGATTTGGTATAAGGTGTGAAAAAATGTGCAGCCTGGAGGGAATTTGAGCAGTGAGCGAGGAAGGTGCCTACATGTTAAGGGACAGAGCCCAGAGCTGTCAGCCCTGAATTCCTGCACGAGCAGCACTAAAGTGGCAGCTGCCAAATCCTTATTAAAATATCCAGATTCCAAAAGACAAAAACCAGCATTAAAAAGGATCAGACTAGTGAATAAGACTATTCCAGAGCCCAGTTACCCTTCAGAGAGGCTGTAATGACCCAAGCCCTTTGCTTGAGACTGAGTGCTGGCGGTGCACTTAGTGAAACTCCGCCTCTTCTCCCCACCCTGACTCAGGGGTGCAGGATGCTCTCAAAGGCTGCTGTGGCCAGCAGCACCATGCCAGGCTCTGCTTGGGAAAGCCCTTCTTCTCCAGTGTTGAGGTCGTTGACCTGTCATTTTAGCATATGCCATTTTTCCAAGCTACTTCATGTAAAAATGGTGACTTTTTTTCTTGTGTGATTCAATGTCATAAGAAAGCTGGATGTTCATCCAGCTTTGCATAAATAGGCCTATGCCAGCAACAGCAGCAGCAGAATTCAGTGTGATCAAACTCTTCCTCAGCTACTGCCCAGGCCAGCAGTGAGTTACTGCCTTCTGCGTTTGTGTGCAAAACATTGCGAGAAAATTAATTCTGAGGAAGACCAGATTATCTCAAAGACTAGGCAGTCTGGCAGCACATCCAACTTCATCATGCAATTTAGTGCATAAATGTTTCATTGAGGCAAGTGCTGAGTCTGATGTGAATTTTATTTATAGTCCTGCATGTCTCAAATGTGTGCTTCCCCCAAGTACTCATGTCTCCATTGAAACACCCAGGGGGTTTAAGCCTACAACACTGGTAAAAATCTAGTCACTTCTCTGCTGTACATGTCCCACATCCATCAGCAAGCTCAGTACTTTCAAAGGAGCTCTCTCTGCACCTGCTGCTTCACTATGACAGCACAGAGGGTGCTGGGGCTTACCCAGCGAGGACATTGGAGCCTGGAGCTCCTCAGAGGTGGGACAATCACTCTGTTTTCAACAATTGGGCTTGCTTTCAACCGTGCATGCACCCAGACATTTCCCTATTTGCCAGTAGCAAACCCCACCAACTGGAATTGCAAGTAGCTATTTGGATGAGCTGCTTTCCTGTCTCATCTTTATTAACGATTGAAAAATACCCATGCAAAGGGAGTGTTGGCAGGGCTGCTGTTCCTTGCAAATAAGGCTACTGGCTCTTCAGCTTTTCCATCACCCAGCTAAGCAATGGTAACCTCACCATAACTTCAACAACTATATCTACAAGTATGTGTATGCACACAATTTCCTTCACACCTCTAGATAAAAAATACCAAGTGACTGGAGCTAGAAAGTCAGACGTACCCCAGTGTCTTCAGAAGCCCCGGTCATCCTGGCAGGGATAGGATGCAATGCTCTTTCCCCACCAAGTCAGGGCCAGAGCAACACCTGACAGTAATGGATTTCTCTTCTAAAGCCCTTCTGCCAGGGGGGACACATCAGATGATGGCAATATGACAGTTACTCTGGCACTGCAGAGGCTGCTGAGGGCCCTGCTGCACCTCCCCATCCTCCTCTTCCCTGGGAAACTCTCTGTTGTCCAGCCCCCCAGGAGATGTGAAAATTGAGGCAGGTCTTCACAGAGCTTTCTAATCACACTTCTCACATAAGACAAGAGATGCTCAATGAAAGAGAAAGCTGTGTGCCAAACCCCCTGTTGCCTTGTTGCTCTAGTGCATCCTTGGGATTTTTTCAGGGTCTGGATGGGATGCCCCCATCTTTGATCACATCTTTTGTTCCTGCTTTCCTGGTGTATTCTGATATTTGTGGGGGTGCTGTTCATAACAGACATTTCCCTTGCAGTTTTCACAGTGCCCATTGTCACAGGGCCATGAGTGACCGATGACCCATTTTGGGTGGTTTTCTCCTTGGCTACTTTTCTCTGGGAGTCCATGCTGGAAAATATGGTTTGTAATGGCTTTGCACATCATTATTTCTTATTATTGCTATTATCAGGGCAGAAATCCAAATTATTTCTGAGGAGTGTTTGCCCTGTGCAACCTAAATCCAGGATGGATGTGAGGGGAAATCTCCAGTGGCACAGGCCCCAAGACACGGTTTGGGCAACCGGTCCAGACCTGAAGCCTGGATCACCAGATCTGCCCTGCCACCGGCGCTCGCGCATGCAAATCAAAGCCAGCGCAACTGCGTCTACATGGGCTGCAGCTGCCCTCCAGACAAACAGGAGGGGAGACATGACAAAACAAGTTAAGTCTTTAGCTACATGTGAGCAACAGCATGAGTACTATTATTATTCTGTTCTGCTCTCATGGACAGACAATTTAGCAAATTTTTCAAACTCAAGCAAAAAGGCAGAAACCTCACCGACAGCAGAATCTGTTGAGAAAGACCACAATCTTTTGTGTTCTTTGTATTGTTTTATTTCTTGCCAATACAGTGAAACCTCTCATGTTTCAATCATAGTTTCTTAGCACATCTCTGTGACATTTTTCTGCCTCGTATTATGCTTCACATGGAAATAACAGCTATTCAGGAGAAAAATGGACAAGTGGACAAAATCCCACCCATATTTGGCATTCAGATAGCAGGAGAGATTATAATACTGAAAAGCATATGATTTGGATGTCATTTCCATGAGCAGATCCTTGAATTTTGAATTTATCTGATATTTGGTTGACTGGCACACCAGACATAATTCAAGAGGGCTGGGAAGTGTGTGGTTCTTATACAGGTAAGAAGATTAGGCTGTTAAGCAATATGCACTCATGTGAAGAGTACCACATGCTAATCTCATTCTTGGCTTTGCTGCTTTCAATCACTGCTGGTGGTGTTTGAACATATTTTAAACTGCTTTTCCTAACTCTGTTAAATAAGTTACAGCAGCCAGAATGGAACTTGGTATTTCAAAGTATTTCAAAGCTGTCACTACAGGATAGACAATAACCTCTTAGAAATACAGAATATTTTATATGTTCAATCCTTCATTCCTGTGAAGTTTCACTAGCCAGCAATATCTTTCTCTCCTTTTATTCCTTTTCTCTGGTCTATGTTTTACATGGTCTCCAAGAGTGCCCTGCAGGGCAATGGTAAAAAAGGCAGACAACATGGGAGTCCTGCCTGGCAAGCTTAAGGCTTCCATTAGGCCAACTATTCTGCAGGAATATTAATTTCATATTCAATTCAGATTGCTACCATGCTCCATGAGAAAACAAAAAGCTAACCATCCAGTAAAAGAGTGGATGCTTAAACAGTGTTAAAGAAAAACCCCAAAGCAAACTATTTTAAGGTTACTGGACCTAGTGGTAAGGATGCATTACTATAGCAGGGCTGATTTGACATCTGCACATGCACACATGGCTATGTATTTGTGTACATACACACACTCCAGAGCATGTAACTGAAATCAGTGTCCCAAGAGAGCCCTTTCAATCTGACATGCTTAATTAGTTGAAAGCACTTCTTTCACTTTGACACACTTTCAGTGCTTGTCAACACAGATTTCTTCCCATGTTGACCCTTCACATTACTCCCACTCTCGATACGCAGCAAGATAAAGTCTCTTATCTCCAGCAGTGTAGTGTGTGGTCTCGATAAAACACTTTGTTAGCACACTTTCAGACATCCTTTGCAATTCTCTCTCACTGCTCTGCTATTTTTCTCCTGTACTGACTCAGCCCAAATCACTACTAAGCTTGCCCGAGTCGCTCCAGCAGGTCACCATAATGCTCTCTCTTTTATCACAAAGAAGTGTGCTATTCACTGTGATGTTGCTCTCAGATCACTCACCTTGATTTCACATGCCAGCACTCAAGAACAAAGCTTTACAAAATTCACTTACTGTTCTACCTTCCTTGGTTAATGCTTACCTTCAGGATCTCATGAAAAAAACACCTTCACATTACCCAGCCTATAGACATTTTTGTGATAGGGCAAACCTTTTTTTGGCAGCAGTTTTAGAGTGTCTTGCCTGTTCTCCTACTCAAAACATTCAATTCCCCTGAATATTTCCATCTGAACATTCACACCTAAAGTGGTTGTTTTCAGTAATAGCCTTTTGAGTCTGTGCTGAGGATCCTCTTTTGAAGAAGAGCAGAGACTTGCACATTGCAGCACCTATTTACACATCAGCATCCACAATATTAACAACCTCTCCACATTTGTGAACATAGAGACCACCTGTAAAACATCATGAGCCTTGAAAAAGCACATTGGAAGATGACACTCATAAGAGAATATGCTGTGCTTGCCATATTGGAAGATAAGATTCACATGACTTATTCCAAGTACTGCAAATATATTCCTGTTTTCCTTGAAATCTTCAAAAACTATAACCTTTCATCTAAGCTCTAAGAGTTAGTCTCCATCAATGTCTGTGCCTTCTCCATTTGGCTCTCAGAAGCACCATTTAACATCAATTTACACAGAAAGGGAATGAGAAGGGCCCCTCTTCCCTTCACTATCGTACATAGGCTGAGATATCAAGCCCCCAAAAGTCAGGAACAGCAAGCCATGTATTAAGAGTAGAGATGGTGGCTCATATTTCACACTTCTTCCTCACATCAGTCTTTTTCAGTGTGCTTGGCTAGATGCCTTAACTGCAAGTCAAGGTAAGTAGCAACAGTTTTTTCCAATTATATCTAGTAAATTCTATGCTACTATTACAACACATGTCCCTTCAAACTACTCACAGCCAAGCAGGGGAAGACAGAAAGTCAATCATCTCAGAGGGACCAAAGGCAACTCTTTTTTTCTTCCTCTGGAGAAATATTCTTGCTGTTCTTGCAGCTCCATTAGTCTTTTCTGCAGAGGGATTGAGAGACCTGGCTCTGTCTCAGGTCTCTCTATCCCTGTCTCTTGAGGTCATGCCTGTCCTGGGAAGCTTCCTCCCCCATAATGGTAAGGCAGTGTGTTTCTTGGGGCAGGCAACAAAAATCACATGCACTACTCCACAATGTTTCTCTGGAGCAACCGTGATGGTGGGCCAGAGCTGGCTGGGCACAGAGGTGCAGTTACAGATACAACCAGTTCACTGTGTAGCTCCTCTGTGTTCTTTCAGTATAACTCTTCTGCAATCTCAGTGAATACCCAAGTTTTCCATCACCAGCCCTTTCAGATGTTCGGTTTGGCTCTGGCCTCCCAAGCGATTTACTTGAAGCCCAGTCACAGACCATCATCTATGAACTGGGCTTGCAGAGCAACCAGTCCACGAATCATAGAACCATAGAACTGATTTGGGTTAGAAGAGACCTTACCTTAAAGATCATCTAGTTACAACTCCCTTCCATGGACAGGAACACCTTCCACTAGACCAGATTGCTCTGGGCCAGGAGGAGGGTCCTATTTCAACACAGTTTAGCAACATCCTTCTCCAGGCCCACTTCTGACAAGACACTTGTGTAAAACATTAGAGCAAAGTGGGCTGTAGGGGTCCAGAGAGGCACACTGAGAACATGGCCATCTGAATTGCTGAGTTTCATTTGTTGAAATAATACTGAACACAGTCCTTTTTGTTTTGTAAGGGGAAGGATAGCTGCTTGAAAATAAGGATTTCTGATCCTTTCCCTTCTATACTTTCTCAAAGGAATTGTTTGTAACGACGAAACCTGCTTAGGATTTAGGAAAACTTTAGAATTCTTGTGTGTGCCCTCCACCCTTCCTGTGCTGCCAAGGACATGTCCCAGCTCACTGCCAGAGCTTCAGCTCCTACCCAGGGATTGCAACCTCTCCCCTCCACGCAGTTTGGGCTTGAAATTAGCTCTTCATCCCTAAAGCATGGACATGTTACAATATATGAATGGGCTGTATTACTTAAAATACTTTCTATACACATGTATACAAAGCCACCAAGATACACCGTATTACTTTTTAAAGGAACCCATCCAGATAACATTTGGAAACTCTGTCTGTGATATTGTGTATCTAGACTGCAGGATGAATAACTGTCAAGATAAATTATTTTCCCACTCTTGTTGCTATTTGAATAACATGTTCTCAGCTTACTCACCTTAGGCACTAATATTTTTTCTGCACACTTGCACTGTTTTTTCCTACTGTATTTCAAGTCCTTGCTTACCTAAAATGGTCCACAAGCCTAAATGCTAGCTTGCAAATTTAACCAGGAGGTGAGCATTGTTGGCTGTATCCCCACTGCATGTCATGCAGAGGGTGCAAACCTGTAACCGTGCCAGCTAGGGAGCCCCTACAGCTCATGTTGATCCACTAATCCTCACTTTGAATTGAGACACCATGGCCAATGGCAACTAGTATATAAAATGTAGCATGAAAACATTTAAGCTAAAATAAGTTTTAAAGCATTTGTTTCTTTTAAAGTGTTGTAGGGTGTTAATAAAGATCATAACGTTGGCTATCCTTTATTATTATGGCTAATACGGCTTTATGAGCCCAAACCATATTCTATTATTTGTACTCACATTTATGCTATTTAGCCACATACTCATGTGCAAAACCTAATTGAATTCTGATGGGGTGTCTGAAAAGCCACAACTGCTGAAGAGCTACAGGGTTTGTCAGATGCTGCAGGGGTGTGGACCACTCTCTGGTGAGAGTTGTCATTCCGGAACAAAGCTGCAAACAGCTAATTCTTGCACATTTGTAAACTCATCTGTCTTTGTGCATGCATCAGACTGAGTACGAGGCAGTTTTCAACACATCAGCTTTAGCACAATAAATACACAGAGTGGCAAACAATTACCCACTTAATGCACATATAAAATGATTACCTGTTTAAGTGTGGGCAGACATTTTATTATGACCCTGCACCAAGGACTGCACACGAAGAAGAAAACCAGAAGGCATGGTGAAATGGCTACATTTCACTGCATCCAGTCAAAACCAGAGCAGAAATGTCAGGTGTCAACACCTGACAATACAATAATAGGCGTGACTGCACCACCTGCAGCACTGAGCAGGAAGCCTTCAAACTCTTGACTTTAAGCAGTCATGAAAATGAAATAGTACTAAACTGCAGGAAATAAGCTGTGCAAAAAAAAATCCACAGGAAAAGGAATTAAACTAGGAAATACTTTCAGGAAAGGAAAAAGGAAAGGAACAAAGGAGAGTGGGGAGAAGGTCATTGGGAAAAGAGAGAATTGTCATTAGAATTATCATGCAGAAAGCCTAAGTTAAAAATGGGGCCATTGAGTAGCAAACAGTGTTTGACCTTAATGTATCGTGTATCAAGTGGAATGGTGAATCAGGGCAGAGAGCACTCCTGGGAACTCGAATTTATTCACGAGGAGCAAAGTTGACAATATTTCCAAGCATAAAGAAGCAGACAACGTAAAATAATCACAAAAGTAACTTTCCCCAGGGGAGATTTGTCTCCGTGGAGAATTTCTGTAGCTAACAGATAGGCTCCTCACTGATTTTGAGTACGAATAAGCCTCAGAGAGCTCTGAAGAGTCCTCTAGCAGCACCTGTCCCCCTCTGTTCACTGTGGAAGGACCTCCACTGTGAGGACCTTGGTGCCCTTTCACCACCAGGCACCAAGAGGGGAGATATCACCTTTACAGGGGAGTAGGGCTGCCTACTTGGAAACAAATGTAAGTCCGCAAAACTATGGATGGGTTCCAACATTCAGTTGTCGAATATATTTAATGACAAAATAAAAAAAAATTGAGCCACAGACAGGCAAGCTACCAAAGCATAAGGGGAGTTTTATCTTAAAAGGTGAAGCATCACCTTAGAAACTGAACAAAATATATTAATTTTTATGAAGAGAGGCATAAACACACTCATAAACATGACACAATAAGCTGGACCAGGTGTCAAATTTTGTTGTCCTTGCTCTGTCCTTTCTGAGTCATGGATCTGCCTGACTTCTCTAGACCCTCCAGCTGTGCCAGGACTGGCCCTAATTACCTCCCTCCCACTTCACTGCCTTCTCCTGTCCGCCTCTCTTTTTTCTGTATGGATTTTACAAGTGGTGTTGAAAAAAGGAAGTGCTGAAAGAGGTGCCAGACTGCTCTAGAGGCTGAGATGCTATACATGCTGAACAGCGGAAGGCAGACAACACCCACGGTTATAGTGCAGCCCTGATCTGGCAGGATGGCGGAAGGTGGCAATCAGTCTTCACATCTTATCAACTCCCATAGCATCTGCCAGCACAGGCAGAGGGGAAGCCACCCCAGCCAACATTTTTTTTTATTTTGTGGATATTGTTCATAAAGTCAGAGACATTTTATATAGAAAGACAGATCAGTTCCCAGCCATCTGCTTATTTCTATGTAGTGTCTAAAGTATCATAAGGGTGTTACAGAGAATATGCAAACAAGGTCTTACCTCTGCTGCTGAGATTAGGATATAACCAAAAAAAAAAAAAAGAAGATACAGGAGTTTGTATGCAGTGAAAAGCAAAGAACTGAGACATTATTTTCAAATGGTGGTTGCCTGGGCTGCTGTTGTTTGGAGATGGAGTTTGGCCTGGTAGGTGGATATGCTAGCACATCTCTGCTCTAGCCTGAGGAAAGTTACCTGCTGGCCTTCAACAGCCATCTCTTGTCCTGCCAGGGACCTCCTCACCTTTCCTATGTTCTTTCTATTTGTGTGTCTTAAGAGCAGAAATTGCCCTTTTATGCTAAGCATTTGCACATACAGTAATAGGCCGTGCATTTCATGTGCTACTCCAGTAATACCACATTGGTGAGTTTCTTTAGTGTTTTACAGATAAAAGTAGGCTTTCTTATTCCTGGTAGGGCATGCTCCGAACCTTTGCAGATGAGCTGTGGTTTGTATTCCGCAGGCTGCAGTTTTGGACCCACAGGCCCCTGCAGCACAACCAAGCTTTGCCATTTACAAGCAGCTCCAAAGCACTGCACTGGATAAATAATGGGTGGTTCATTACTCAGAATTAACCTGCCATGGTCAGTATAGAAAAAAGAGCCAGCCTGGTGCCCTCCTTGATTCCCAGGAGAGTCCAGACCCACATGGCACAGAAAGACACATGAATTCACCGATCATCTGCCAGATTCATTATTGCTCAAAGTTTTTTAACTACTGCATTTAAATACAGCTAATTCTGATAAATTAAGATTGTTTCACTGACTTGCCAGTTCAATAATTTCATCTTTGTGTTTATTCACATTAGTAAGTATTGATTTCCTGTGGGATGCAGTACATTTTCTCTCAGTGAGTGAGGGTGGGGTCTGCTTGGCAAAGTTTTTGTTACACAGTTATTTCTGAAGTTTGGGTATTGGCCTACTTAACATACTTTGATTGTAGACAAAAAACGGGTTTCTGTGCAACAGAACAGAAGAAAAATATCTAAAAAGTGAAATCACCCCTTAGCTAAGAAAATGGCATTAGGCAAAGATTCATTTGAATGTTTTTCATTTGGGTTATCCTTTTTTCCATCTATTAACACCCTGATTCCTTTTGTCTTTATAATATTTGCACAATAGCAATAGTTTACAAATACTGCAATGCTTCTCCACTCTACAAGGGCCAGAGCAGTCTCTGTACAGTTAGTACAACTCGTCCTATTTTCAGCAAACTGTTACATGTATTTCTAGGATGGAAAAGCTACAGCCAAAATTCAGCCTATCAAAAGAAAATATCTAAACTTTGAAGATTGTCATTTAGATTCATAAAACAACTTGTTTTGCAGACACTTCTACAGGACAGTGGAATAATTTTCAAGGCTTTAAGAAATCCCAGTTCTATCACTACTTAAGTTACAGACACATCCATAATAAGTTATGACTAAGGGAAATATTTGCTAAAGGAATAGTTAGAAGATAATCATCTTCCTTCCCCTTTGATGCCCTTTTGTGGACACTCAGTGAGTGTAGGATTACATTGCTCCAAACGTACTGCATCCAGAACAAATCAATGATAAACGAAGTGCCACACATCGCTCACAGAAATAAACCTCGAAAGAGGATGGTGGGCAGAAGACCCTTTCTCACCCCATTCATGAACCACTGAGACAGATATGTGCCCAAAGCTGAGCTTATTCACATAGTCCCCAAGGTAATTTTTGTATTCAGAAACTCTTTATTTTGATAGCAAATGAAATCAATTTGTTGCCTACCACAGAAAGCACAGCTTTGCAACAGCACTATCACTGCCTAGCTAGTGATGATTCATCCCAGTAAGAGAAAAATGTCTCTTCCTCCAGCCAACTCCACGCTCAGCCCAGACTCCCCATGAGGTGAAGACCCATAGAACTATAGCTCTAAATTTTCAGGACCTGCTTTTCAGATGTTATCATCCCCTACCATGTTGATGGGGGCACAGATTATCAGGTAATTAATTCTCTTTTAACATCATGAAACCAGGAAGACTTGGGGCTAGCTGTCCATCAGGTATATATCTCAGCAGTACCTGACATTTCTAGCCAGGTGCCTATGTAACATAACAATGGGTTTAAGATTACAGCTCATGATGACCAGAGTTCATAGAATCACAGAATCACAGAATATGCCGAGATGCAAGGGACCCACAAGGATCATCGAGTCCAACTCCTAGCCTTGCATAGGACCCTTCTCAAGAGTCACACCACATGTCTGAGAGTACTGTCCAAATGCTTCTTGAACTCTGTCAGGCTTGGTGCTGTGAACACTTCCCTGGGGAGCCTGTTCCAGTGCCCAACCACCCTCTGGGTGAAGAACCTTTCTCTAATATCCAACCTAAACCTCCCCTGGCACAACTTCAGTCCATTCCCTTGGGTCCTGTCACTGGTCACCACAGAGAAGAGATCAGTGCCTGCCCCTCCTCTTCCCCTCACAAGGAAGTTGTAGAATGCAATGAGGTCTCCCCTCAGTCTCCTCCTCTCCAGGCAGAACAGACCAAGTGCCCTCAGCCACTCCCCATGCGGCTTCCCCTCAAGGCCCTTCACTATCTTTGTTGCCCTCCTTTGGACGCCCTCAGTTTAGTATCTTTCTTATACTGTGGTGCCCAAAACTGCACACAGTATTCAAGGTGAGGCCTCACCAGTGCAGAGCAGAGCGGGACAATCCCCTCCCTCAACCAGCTGGCGATGCTTTGCCTGATGCCCCCCTGGACACGGTTGGCCCTCCTGGCTGCCAGGGTGCTGCTGACTCATATTCAACTTTTTCATCAATCAGGACCCCCAGGTGCCTTTCCATGGCACTGTTTTCCAGCATCTCATTCCCCAGTCTGTACATCTGGGGTTGCCCCATCCAAAGTGCAGAATCCGGCACTTTCCCTTGTTGAACTTCCTATGGTTGGTGATTGCCCAGTTCCCTAATTTGTCGAGATCTCTCTGCAGGGCCTCCCTGCTTTCAAGGGAGTCAACAGCTCCTCCCAGTTTTGTGTTATCTACAAACTTGCTTAGTATCCCTTCCAGTCCTCTGTCCAAGTCATTTATGAAGATGTTGAAGAGCACAGGGCCCAAGATGGAGCCCTGTGGAACGCCAGTAGTGAGAGATTACCAGTCTGATATTACCTCAGTCAGTATTACCCTCTGTGCTCAACTCATGAGCCAATTGCTTACCCACCACATGATGTGTTTATCCAGTTGTGTGCTGGACATTTTGTCCAGAAGGATCCTCTGAGAGACAATATTGAAAGCTTTACTGAAATCAAAAAAATTATATCAGCTGACTTCCCTTGATCAACTAGGTGGGTTACTTTGTCATAAAAGGAAATCAGGTTTGATAGGCAGGACTTTTGTAAGAGTGGTTTAGGTGGGAAGAGACCTTAGAGATCATCTAGTTCCAAACCCCCTGCCATGGACAGGGACACCTTTCACTAGACCAAGTTGCTCAGAGCTCCATTCAGCCTGGCCTTGAATACTTCCAGGGATGGGGCATCTCTGGGCAACCTGTTCCAGTGTCTCACCACCTCGCAGTAAAGAATTTCTTCCTAATATCTAATCTAAACCCGTCCTCTTTCCATTTAAAACATTCCTTGTCCTGTCATGACAGACCTTGGTATTATAAGCCCCTCTTACATACTGAAAGGCCACTATGAGGGCTTCCTGGAGCCTTTTCTTATCTGGGCAGCACAACTCCAGCTCTCTCTGCCTGTCCTGTCACAGGAGCTGTCCCAGCCCTCCCAACAGCTCCATGGCCTCCTCTGGACCCACTCCCACAGCTCCATGTCTGTTGTGCTGATGGTCCCTGGGCTGGACTGCACTGCCACTGGGGTCTCACCAGTGCAGAGGACAGGAGGAAGTGGCCTGTCCTCAAGATCCCGTGAAATGTGAGCAGCACTGCTAAGTCCCACAGAGGCCTTCCTCTCATGAAGCTGTGCTGGCTGTGACCAATGACTGTGTTTCATACTGGCAGTCTTCCACTTGGACTAGATGATCATGGTAGGTCCCTTCCAACTGAAAATATTCTATTCTATTCTATTCTATTCTATTCTATTCTATTCTATTCTATTCTATTC